>NW_009944673.1:0-1478 GCF_000696875.1 Nestor notabilis
TGGGGGACGGGATGTGGGGGGCACAGGGGCGAGGGGACAGCGGCCATGGGGGGATCATGGTGGGGACAATGAACATGGGGGTGGCCGCAGGGATGGAGGGGACTGTGACTGCAGGAAGACCATGGGGGACTGGTGACCATGGTGGTGACCATGGGGAGGATGGTCATGGGGAGACCATGGGGTGACAGTGACCATGGGGGTGTTGACAGGCATTGACAGGACAGTGACTATGGGAAGCCTGTGGGGTGATGGTGACCATGGGGGTGATCAGAGGATTGGAGGGGCTGATGGCCATAGGAAAACCATGGGGTCACAGTGACCATGGTGGGGACAATGAACATGGGGGGACCATGGGGAGACCATGACCATAGGGGAACGGTGACCATGGGGGTGACCATGGGCATGGAGAGAATGATGACCATGGGAAGACCATGGGGTGACAGTGACCGTGGTGGGGACAATGACCATGGGGGTGGCTGGAGACATGGAGGGGACCGTGACCATGGGAAGACCATGGGGGAATGGTGACCGTAGACATGGAGGAAATGATGAACATGGATGTGGTGGGGACAATGACCATGGGGATGATGACAGGCATGGACAGGACAATGACCATAGGAAGACTATGGGGAGACCACGACCATAGGGGACTGGTGACCATGGGGGTGACCATACACATGGAGGAGAGGATGACCATTGGAAGACCATGGTGGGGACAATGACCATGGGGGTGGAGGCAATAGTGACTATGGGAAGACCATGGGGAAACCATGACCATGGGGGAACGGTGACCATGGGGGTAACCACAGGCACAGTGGGGACGATGACCATGGGAAGACCATGGGACAACGGTGACCACAGGGGTGCCCACAGGAATGGAGGGCACAGTGACTGTGGGAAGACTATGGGGTGACAGTGACCGTGGTGGGGACAATGACCATGGGGGTGAGTGCAGGCATGGAGGGGATGGTGACCATGGGAAGACCATGGGGGAATGATGACCCCAGGCATGGAGGGGATGACGTACATGGGAAGACCATGGTGGGGACAACGACCATGGGAGTGATGACAGGCATAGAGGGGACAGTGACCACGAGAAGACCATGACCGTAAGGGAATGATGACCATGGGGGTGACCATGGGCATGGACGGGATGATGACCATGGGAAAACCATGGACTGTGATGGGACAATGACCATGGGGGTGGCTGGAGACACGGAGGGCACCGTGATCATGGGAAGACCATGACCCTGACCCTGGAGGGGGTGTGCTGGTGCCGGTGCCCCCCACCCGTGGGCCCCACAGTTCGACATGAACGGGGACGGGGAGATCAGCAGCGCGGAGATGCGGGCGGCCATCGCGGCGCTGCTGGGCGAGCAGCTCAAGGCGCACGAGGTGGACGAGATCCTGCAGGACGTGGACCTCAACGGGGACGGGCGCGTGGACTTTGATGGTGAGGGGTGTCCCCCACGTTCCCC
>NW_009944674.1:0-6534 GCF_000696875.1 Nestor notabilis
CGGCTCCCGGGATGCCGAGCCGGTCTATGGCACGCTAGACATACATATATAAGTATATGCTATTTTATATATGCATTAATATTTATGCTTGCGATTTTTATATGTATGTAACATATTTCTACATTTATATGTTGTATTTATATATTTATACAGTTATATATTTATATACCTGTGCATGTATATAAATTCGGGAGCGACCACGGACTAGCTCCCTTTCCTGACACACGGCTCACCAGCTGCCACTTCGTCCACTTACGTTATCCCGTTGCCACGAGAACTGGAAGTTTTCCTCCCGACACCAAACGTTGCAAAGCAACCTCTTAAAGTCGGGAATTGTTCTTTCCAGCCTTGAGCGCTTTCTGCGCGCCGGGTCCTGCCGCGGTCTCCTCTGGCACGGGTGGTTGCTTCTCTTGCTCCTTGAATGCCGTCTGTCAAGCGTTCCCCGAGCTGGGCCCGACCTCTTTATTCTTGGATCTCTCCCGACCCCGTCCCCACCGCCTTAGGGACAAGCAGTCAGTAGGTGACAGGTCACCCCTTCAGCCTTTGGGTTGTTGGAGCCATGCTGCTGGGTCTGTGCCGAGCTGCCTTCTGCTTTCGGTGACAAACCTTTGAAAAAGAGGGGAAAAAAACCCAAAACCAATTGCTTTTAAAAAATAAAAATACCCAAAACTACCTCCAGGAAAAGGTGAGATCCGCAGCACTTCGGTGCTGAGTTTCCTACCTACCTCCAAGAGCCTTGGCGGCTGTACACCTGCATTACCAGATCGATTCACTTTGCTCCACATCCCCTACCTACTCGCTGTAAATTAAATGTATTTATTTAAGTCAGTAATTTTACAGACGGCTACTATTGAGATGGACAATCTCGCAGAATTTGTTCCTGTAAACTAATATTGCGGGAAGGAAATTTAGTTCTATTACAGCTCCTTTATTTTTTTGACCATCATTTCAATTTGGCTTTCAGCCACCTCCTTTCCTTTGCGATAACCCCGAATTAACTTGATTTCTAATGTGCTGGGATAGAGCCCGGGAGGACGGCAGCTCGTCCGTGTCATTCTTGGGTAGCTCCGGTTTGTGATTTTTACCCCCAGTAAGCTGCAGAAGTGTGTAAAGCAGCATGTGGTCCTACCTGGACCCCTTCTCTAAAATGCTGGAAACCTTAGACTTAAGCACGGCCTAGTCTTCTCCCGGTACATTTTTTTTTTCCCCTTTCGGAATTCCTCCTTTTTCTTTACTCAAATCGGTGTTTCAGAGATCTGAAAAACGGCTTTCTACAGAACTTCAATAGCTGGGCATTTTAGGTCCGATGTTTTCATCGGGATTTGGGGTGAATAATGACGATCGGGGAAGAGAAGGTCTTTCAGCCTCTACCATCTTCCCTTCTCCCACCCGCCCCCGGCCTTCGGGTCCTTCGGAGCCCGTGTGACAGCGAGACGCAGTAGTTACCCTGCAAGAAGCCCGTCTGCCCTTGGAGGGTTTGACATTAGAAGCAGCTCCTCCATTTATTATTATTAATATTACGGATGGGGTGAACTGGGCAAAGAGCTGAGCAATACGGAGAGGGAACTATCTTCAAGTGATGATTTTGGTCCGACGTTGGCCAGAAAAGGAGGATAAACAGGAGGAGGGGAAAAAAAAATGAAAAAAAAAAACAAAAAAACAAACAACCAAACCCAGGGAAACAAGCCACTGCGGCCAGTATTTGGGGGACTGTCACAGGATAGACACAATTATAGGGTCTGCGGCAGCGATGGTCCCTGCTTCTTATCATTGTTTGGCAGTCCCTGGGGGGACAGCGAGGGAAGAAGACCGTAAAGACTTGGATGTATTCCGGGGGAAATACTTGTCCGGATTTTAATGTAAAAGCGGGTTTTTGCCGTTCCTCCGTGCGCAGCTGCAGCCGGGGCTGGTCGGGCTAAGCCCTGAGCCGTGGAAGCACTGGGATGGGGCGCGATCCCCAGAGTCACTGGCGGCCTCGTAAATAAACCCCATCCCGCCTGGTTGAGCAGGACCCCCTCTTAGCCGGGACTTTAGAGAGTTTCCCTTGGAGAAAAAGTTGCCTTTAGAAAGAGAGAGTGGAAATACGGGGTGACCAGTAGTGAACTTAGGGTCGATTTAGTGTAGTTTTAATTTAGTGCAGTTTTAGAAGTGAATCAATTGTCATGGTGAGCCCCTTAATTACTAAAATGCCTTCGTATGATCACAAGATGGTATTTGACAACTTGTTTTCTAAGAGGGTTTTATTTTTCACTTTCAGTATCTAGAAGAATAGTAAGAAGGGTTTAACTTTTTTCTACTGTAGCTGGTTTTTTCCTCCCCTTTCTGAACTTTAAAAAACTTTCCTCGTGGGATTAATTTTTAATTGTATGATAGCACTTCAATAACTTCGTGGTGCTGTCTATTTTTAAAAATAAAAGAGCAAAGTGAAAGGAGTCCAGAAAATGTGATGTGCAAATACTGACAAGCGTTTGAAGCAGGCACTACAGCATGTGTAAAATTTAGCAGCCTCTTAAGGGCAGCCTGTGTGTCATTTTTCTGGATCAAGCTGGGGAGCCAGGGTGGTTTGTCATATGCCCTGAGAGTGATCTGAAACACAGCAAATAGTCACGCTTTTCAAGTCAGCCACACGCTTTGTAATTATTCTTTAGCTTGCAAAACTATTAGTGAAATGAAAAGTTAATCTAAAGACAAGTCAGTGATGTGCCATCGCGGGCACATGTGGCTAACCTAGCTGGGGTTACAAGGCAAGCACAAACGGTAGTAGGTTTCCTGACTTGTACTGGCTACAGATGCTGCAGTTACATGTTTGTTCTGGGGTTTTTGTTTTGTTTTTTAATTGGCAAAAGTCATAATAGCAAAATGTTGAATTAACCATGGACTGCTTTGTAATTTTTTTTTTACACTTGTTGAATATCAGAAAACATTCATTGAAAAGGTATTAAGCAGAGGAAAAACTTGCTCATAAAGAAGAAATAGCAATAAAAATGCCCAGTTATCTAAACTACAAAAATTATGAGACCCACTTCTTCAGCTGACAGAAAAAAAGATAGGGTTGACTTGTTGCTCTTGGTAGAGAAATCCTGGAGCGGGGCTGAGCTTTTCTCTTGCACTGCTGCAAGATTCACTTTTGTGGATCTCTTGCTTTTGCAGATAGGTTTGTCCCATGCTTTGCTAGAGTTACTCCTTTAGTTCTGCAGCTACCAAGCTACCTAAAGCGACCAGCTGCGTGTGTATCTGGGAATCCTTTGTGCCCTCCTTGCCTACAAACTGTCATTTTGAAATTGCTGAGGAAAGATTTCATTTCCCAGGACATTGGCTCAAGTCCTGTGAACACAAGTTTGTTCAGAAAAAAGCTTTCCAGAGCCACTTGCAGAAAGATTCCCTGCTTTGAGGGTATCACCTGGCAAGACAGTCTCTTCACATACCCCTTCCTCCTAATCCTAGCCCTCTCAAGCACAGCATCATTCCAGAGCAGCCAGATCTCCCTGCTTTTGTGATAACCGGCCTTTCCCTTCCTTGCAGGACATCTGAGCCCCACTGCCTGCACCCTGAGGAAGCACAAGACGAATAGGAAGCCCCGAACCCCATTCACCACTTCCCAGCTGCTGGCTCTGGAGCGCAAGTTCCGCCAGAAGCAATATCTGTCCATCGCCGAGAGAGCCGAGTTCTCCAGCTCCCTCAACCTCACAGAGACCCAGGTCAAAATCTGGTTCCAGAATCGGAGGGCCAAGGCCAAGAGACTGCAGGAGGCTGAGCTAGAGAAGCTCAAAATGGCAGCAAAGCCCATGTTGCCATCGGGGTTCAGCCTCCCTTTCCCCATCAACTCTCCCATCCAGGCTGCCTCACTGTATGGAACATCCTATCCTTTTCACAGACCTGTGCTTCCTATCCCACCCGTTGGACTCTATGCTACTCCCGTTGGATATAGCATGTACCACTTATCCTAAGAAGATCAGAAAGACAAAGTGACAGTGAGACAGACTTCCTGGTGGATCATGTCTAACCCTGAGAAGGCAGCACCCCAACCAGTACTGGCTGTTCCTTCTGCACACTTCTATCTGCCATCCTGAGTGTACGGGAGTTTGCGTTAGCAAAGCAAGGCGTCCTGTATGCTACAGGTTGGGTGTCTTCTGAGAGTGCTCTGAGCGCTCAGAGTCTGATCCTCAAAGAAAAAAAATATATAAAAACAAACAAAAAAGATTAAAAAAATAGAGCAGATGTAGAGGTTTTATACAGTGCACATAAAACTAGAATAAAAAAGAATGGGTGAAAAAGCAATCTCATCCTCTGGAGGCAGAGATTTCCTGATGCCTTCTTGATGGGGCCCAGCACATGCTTAAAGTAAGAGGGGTGCATACCCTAAACCCACACTCAAAGTTGCCATCACCTAATATGGGAGCCGGGGGAGGGAAATAAAAAGAAATAATCAAGGTTTTGTTGTTTGGGTTTTGTTTTTGTTTTTTTTTTCTTTAAGAAAGCAGAGCCCTTAGCTAGAGACACTGTGTAAATAGAAACTAGACCCAGTAGAGCTTGAGTGAAGTTCAGAGCCAGCAAGTTCCTGCATTTCTGGGGGTAGGGAAAATTTTTGCATCCCAAACCTCAACAGGTGTTTGCAACAAGATGAGCATCAGAGCACCTAAATGTAGAGTACAGCTTTATCCACCTCTGGCTCCTGTAATGCCTTTATCTGTATAAATAGCTTCAGCATTTGTAAAGCACTGTGAAGGGAGGTAAAGTCCAAGGGAGAGTTATTAGGCAGTCTGGTCTTTATCTCTTCCTATTGGCATGCTTAGAAATTTTTGGCTACAGTCAGGTAATCTTGGCTCTGCAATGCTCTTTGAAAACCAAGAGAGAAGGAAGGAAGCTTTCTGGGGAAAGAAGACGTGGGTTGTTTCCACAGTGGTGGTGAGCAAAGGATTGTTGAACACTTCTGGGAGATGTTTGGGGTTTTTTATTAGTACTTCCAACAGTCTGTGTTAAATAGAAGAACCCCCAAGTCTTCCTCTCCTTCACTTGCTGAGGATGCCAATGTAAGTGACTCATGCTTCAAGCCCTTCTTAGATGAGATCCGGGTATCACAAACAAACAACTCTACTAGTAGAATGGTGGGGTGCCAAGAGACTGCGTAACCTGCCCGTCCCCGTGGGAGCTCCCTAAGTGCTGGCAGTGTCTTCCCCAGGCTTCTCCTTATAACTATTGTATTACATGTATTACTTTTGCTAAACTTTGTGAGAAAGTTCCTCCAAAAGGCTGTGGAGCACTGAAGGCAGAGCTTTTCCTGGATTTATTTTCTTAACATGTTCTGGAAGAAAGAAAGAAACAAACAAACAAAAAACAAAAAAAGAAAAGAAAATGCAGAAAAACAAACAAACAAACAAACAAAAAGCCATGAGGTTTTGCTGGTTTTGGTTTGTTTTGACCCAGGTACTGTTGCTGCCTGGGACCCACTATAGATGAACTTCCCCTCTCCCTCCTCACCCCAATCTTCCATTATAGGAAAGTCCCTTTGAAAGGGATGCCTTGTACAATTTTATATATTTTATTGAAGATTTATTATTTCTTATCTCTTATTTCGAATTAAATTAAAAAAGAAAAAAGATGTTTAATTGTGTGTGGGTCTCTTAGCACTTGGAGTTCTTTAAAAGGTAACTTCTCTCTGTGTGCGTTTTGCACCGCTGGGTCGAGTTCAAAGGAATGTTTGGGTTGCCTTTATGATTATTTCTCCTTTCTGAATCTGAATTAAAGCCAAATTTGCAGCACATGAAGGTGAATTGCAAGTCAACAATTCAAAGGTGAAAGCCAAACCTTTTATGAGGTTTCCTTGTTTTTAACAGCCACTTTTAGGTACTTCTGTTCTTTACAAAATCATACTCTGGTGATGTTTCCATCACTTTTCTTAGCTTGTGTACCTTTGTCTTTTACTCAGAACTCTCATTCCGACCTGCCTTTCCATGGACTTCAAATCTGTGCTTTAGTGGGAGGCTAAACTTGACCCCTGTGACATTTGGGGGTCATGTTGTACAGAGAAGATGCATTAGGCCCCTGCAATAGACAATGTTTGAAGGTCCCTTCCAACCCAAACTATTCTGTGATTCTCTTAATACTTCTGTATAGTGGCACTGAGGGGCTCCCATGTGCTGCTAGGCCTGTCCCATGGTTTTGGGAGCAGTCTCATGTGCTGCCCGTGGAGCAGGTGCCAGACCACCTGCCCCTGGCCTTTCTGGTGAGGTGGGCTGGAGAGGATTGCTCAGATCAGAGGGGTGCCCAGGAGGTCAGGGGTAGTTTACCATGTTACACCCAAGTCCCATGCTGCCCCAATGTAAATGTTGTTGTAGGAGGCTTGGTGTGACACTTGGGATCCCAGGTGGAGAAAAAGATGCGTTTGCTCTGTGGAAGCAGATGAACTGAGATGCGCTCCCAGGGCACAGAGGAAGAGCTTTCTCCCAGTATCCCCAGGGCGGATCGCTCTCCCGGCAGGCAGGTCTGCTGCCCGGGCGTGCCCTCTGTTCCCCGGCCGGGCCGGGCAGCAGCGCT
>NW_009944675.1:0-25278 GCF_000696875.1 Nestor notabilis
CTGCGGCGAAATCCCCTCGCCTCGGGTAGCGCTCCCGAGGGTCCGGACCCGCGGGGTACCGGTGTGCCCTCAGCGGTGGATGGGAGAGCTCTCGTTGGGGCGGAGATGTGCAGCCGGTCACGGTGCCTCTCACCGCTGGGCAGCCGGCGATGCCCTGGTGTTTTCTGAGCTTTGTTT
This sequence comes from Nestor notabilis, assembly GCF_000696875.1. Lineage (NCBI taxonomy): Eukaryota > Metazoa > Chordata > Aves > Psittaciformes > Psittacidae > Nestor > Nestor notabilis. The sequence goes on from NW_009944675.1 coordinate 178, forward strand.
TAAAACATTATGTAAAAATGAATTATTTCTTTTACCTCCACTTCTGATGTTTTTCTGTTTATTTTAGTGGGAGCTGGGGTCTTTTTTTGTTTTGTTTGTTCAGGCACCTAACTTTTTTAGTTCTGAAACATGACCAGCCTTTCAGTGGCTTTTGGTCTTTGTTCAGACATACACTGCTTGTAGTTGCCTAGTTTAACTGTTAGGAGCAAAGACACTGAGAACATAAGGTTTGCAGGCGTTGGTACTTGTGGCACCCTTTGTCTCAGCAAATTAAGGTATGGTAACCACTGGCTGCACATTCTGATAGCTGCTGAAGCCTTACTCCAGTGGTGGTGGCAAACACCGGGGAGGTACTGGAGATACCATTAAGGTAGAGCTCTGTCCACAAGTACGTGATGAGTACTGTATAAACCTTTAGTTTCTGGATTCAGTGCAAGTAACCAGTTACCGTGTTACTTGTGATGGCATCTGCAGCCTTACACTGTGCCTGCTTCCAGACCCCACGTGAAGGATAGCTCACCTGGTGGTCTCTTCCCATCCTTTTCCCAGCAGAAGAAGACAGGATATTAGAAGTTTAATTGAAAACACTTCTGTGAGGAAGGCAATGGGGCACTCCGTCTGTGTTCTCAGCTTCTGGATAAGAGTGAAAAATAGGATTTTTGCACAATAGTTGATGGTTCACGTTGTATGTCAGCAGATGAGAGCCAGCTCTTTGCAGGGGAGGGATGAAAAGCTGTGGTTACTCAAAGCGTGTCTGTAGTATGTGTTTTAAATGAACAAAAGCAGCCTGATCAGAATTGCAAGCAGCTTGTTACAGGCTATCTTATAGACAGACCTGTAACTTAGGATAAGGCATCTGGATTGTCAGTGGGCTTACAAACATGCTCAGCTTTAAAAGCCTTGTCTGGTAGAACTGCACAGGAATTAAGGTGCAAGAAAGCAGCTGGGACGGATAAAGACTGGGAGGAAGATGGAGTTTCTTGATGGGACTAAGACTAAGAGCCTGAAGCAAACAGCCTGTAGTGATGGAGATGGAAAAGGTCTAGTGTGAAACATACAAGGGGGTGTCACAATGTTTGTAGTGGGGAAATGTGTATTAGGAAAGTATAAATACTTAAAACGTGGGCTTTTATAGACTCTTGTGGCAAATATTTATGTTTGTAATCACTGCATTGTTGACTCAAACAGTAATGCTTATAAACATTCGCAGTATGTTACCATGTTTATAATGTTGACAAGTTCTATTTATTTTACTCTGAATGTAAAATAAATTATTTGTGCTTTTCGAGTTTTTCAGTAGCTCCCAGAAACTGCAGCTACTGGTGGGATGCTGCTGTGCTGAATGTACAAGTGAACTGAGGTGTAAATTAAAGAGGCAGACAAACATCCAGGGTCTCTCTTTTGCATAAATACTTACCTTTAAATGTTAAGCTTGCAGTAACGAGACACAACAGCCTTTGACACTAATATTCTAGTGCTCAGACACAGAATGGTTGATCTACACCATGATTGTAGTATGAGATATTTTTGAAGTCATTAAATCAAATTCTGCAGGAAGATTTATTTCCTCCTTTACAGTGAAGTGAGTAATATCCTGTAGTAATGTAATAGCCTAGTTTGAGAACACAGTTAGTTACTGTGAGATTAGAAGCTTAAACGTGTAGGTCAGTTAGAAGCAGGTGGATGCTGAAGTTGGGACCGGATAGTGTGGTGGTGCAAAATATGGAAGACTCCATTAGGATCTGAGACTTTGTAGCGTAACTTGGGATGGAGGGATTTTTTTTTTCCCCTTTTGGGGGGCATTGCCTATATGTAGGGAACAAATGAAAGCCTCAATCATTGCAATTTCTTATACCCTTCTTTTGAACCCATTGTAGCAGAGTTAAGGTTGTTTGCAGGTTGTATAATGCAATAAATAGGGCTGCATGTTTGCCGCCTTGGAACCTGGGAGAGAACAGTGTTGGAGGCTGGGCTTTCATGTGTATAGAGCAGTACCTTTGCTTCAATTTTAAGCCTTCTCTTGCTTAATAATGTGTGAGAGTTATGCCTTCAGGATAAAGCTTGTTCACCATTTTTCAGCAGACAGGCTTGGAACACTGCTGAGAACAGAGGGGTTTCCCCCTTCAAATTATTCCTTTCTCACTTCTTTCCAAATCTGCTACCACTGCAGATTCCCGACTCTGTTGGAGAATGCCATGTGAAACTATTTTTGACTGATTGGAGAATTACTGTAGCAGGAACAAAAGACATTGATGGGGGAGAGCAGTCCCAAGGGGCCTTGAGAAGAAAGAGATGGAATTCAGATTAGTAGCCTCAGAAAAAATCTTCCTGTATAGAAGAGGTGAAAAATAAGACTATAAAAGAACAAAGGTAAAAGAACATGTGAAAACACTTAGTTCTCATAATGTTACCCTTTCCCATGAGGAGGCTTTTTGAATGGCTTTCATAGTAATGCTTTTCATATGTTGACCATAGATTTGAGCAATAAGCTTTACTTTTCCTCTAAGCCTTTAACAGAGATGATTGATTTACTGGCTTGGATAGAAGTATAGAATTTCTTCCAAACTTCGAAATCCGTAATAAGCACCTCAGATAATTAGCAAGCCCACAACTATCTCTTTTGAAAGTCATCAATGGTGTTCATTTGTTTTGGTAAACATGGCTATTTTCTTGCTCAGTGACCATATGGTATTCCTGAGTTTAGCGTGACTTCCTGTGAGCGATTTTTACAAAGCCAGCTGGGCTTTGGTGTGAAGTGCAGCAAAAATTAAACACTATGGGAAGGTGTGAAAATGTTCTGATTTTAAAAGGAAAAAAAAAGCAGGTTGCCCTAAGAAAGCAGGTTGCTTTCATTTTGGTGTAAGAGTAGATTGTAGCCTCTAAATCATACATTCAGTGAGGCTAATGCTAGAATAGTCAAAATCTGTAACTATTGCTTGTTGGACCCTGAAGTTTTTAGTGCAAATAACTATTAACATATGAGTGTTTTGTTAGAAGCAAAATATTTTAGCTTTACTGTACAAATGAGACCCCTGTTACAGTAACTTACCCTTTTAAGGGGATCTCTTCTTGAGGTGTGATACACCAATGCTGCTGTTGCATGTGGCTTGGCATTAATAGAACAGCCACATGAGTTTTCTATGTGAATTCTGATTTTTGAGGCTTGTAGTAGTCAAAAAAGTGATTCCCTCCTCCCCGTGTAATTTTCAGAACAGTAAATCCAACAAGTCAAGAGCTTTTGAGGAACGTTCTGGGCATCAAGGAGCACAATCCACCTGAGCTGGTGAAAGCTCAATTAACAGAGGATTCCTTGATTGGGAACCACTGAGCTGTGTGTGTTTTATAAAGCTGAGAAGTACAGGTAAGCTCAAGTGGGACATGGTAGGGTGCCATGCTGGATGTCCTGAGTGGTGCAGAACCCAGAGTGGTGGTCACAGGGTGCTTAGCTTACAGAAGCTGTGAATTAAACTCACTTTCTGCACCCCCTGTTCTTATTCCTCCCCCCATCTTTATCCTATGTGGGAGAGGTGAAAAACTTGATTTCTGGTGGGTTGGTATGGTCAACATATGACTTGAAATAACACTGGCTTTCTGTATTCAAGTCTCTGAGGAAAGGTCTTGCTGTGTATCTTAGCATTGTTGTTTTTTGTCTGTAGGAACAGACAATTGCAGCATGATAAAAACACTCTTGTGCTGTCTATAATATAACTCTCGTACTACATAGCACAAATTAATAAAAATGACTAAATTAAGCCATAACTATTAGCAGATGGATACAGTGTTTTAGTCTTGTGTAATCTCTCCTTGTTAATGAACTTGACATGCAGGTAAAATGAGAAGGGCATAGCTCTGTTTTTAAGAGGAGGAAATATTTCCCTTGTCATCTGAAAACATTGTCATTTCTGGGTGAAGCGTGCATGCTCAGCAGTAGTGCTTTCTTGTGCAGAGCCATAGTGTTTAGAAGTTAAACCGTTGTTATTCCTGGATTGTCAAGAATCTCTGCCTCCCCTAGAGCTTTAATTCCTTATCTTCTGCCTTTATTTAACCAAGGTTGGTCCAGGGCTGCAAACAGACATGTTTTAGGCTTCCTGGTATTTCTGTATGCCATTGCCATCCTTGCATGCGATAAGACTCGCCTGTTGGAGCTGTACCAAGGAGTAAATCTCACAGGCAGGAAGGTTTATTACCACAGCTAATACTGTGCTTGTGGCTTGCTTTTGTGAAATATCACATCTGCTGTTTTCTGTAGTGCTTGAAGAGAGTATGGATGAGCATTGGTTCAGGTTTGAATAAGCATCATCATCTTCCTGTGGCTTAGGCCTGTCTGATCAATGAGTATACTTAAAAAATATTTTAGACGTTAAAACGACTCACTTAAGAAATTGGTTCTTTCAAGGCACATCTCTTTAAGGCTTCCTTACAACAGCATATTTAATTGCATGTGTAACATAAGGATTTTTCTATGTTTTAGCTTAGGGAAGATGCACTTGCATGTTCAGGCTGCCTTTCCTGAAGCCTTGTCTGTGATTAAACATTTATATATAGGATGGACCATCAGTAGTGACGTTTGAGAAGACACATTTTGTAAACACAAAATCCATTCCACCTGGAATGCGAGTGGAATGATGCAGCTCAGGTTACACTTGTGCTCTAGGGTGCTGGAATTAAAGCTGGGGGACTGGGAGCTTGGTTTCTTTTTTGTGCAAGGCCTCATTTGTGATCTTCAGAGTTTTGAACTTTCTTATTAGTTGTAATTAGCACGTGGTAGTTGCTTGATACCTGGCGACTTGGACTGAAGATTCTTCTAGGCTTGGTGTGAACTTAAAAGACCTTCTTAGGTTATTTCTGCCCTTTGTGTTTGCTGCAAGTAAACAGATAGTTTAGTATGCTCAGTAAGAGAGCAGAGAGGATCCATTTCTAAAGGTAAAAGTGTTGAATATTGAAACCCCCTTGTTGGGCAGCAGTTGTTGAAGTTGCATAAAACACTGGGTGATGTGATGTCTTTTGGTGGGAGAAAGGAAGAGAACTGAGTAATTAATTAAAGATTGCTGCAGTTATGATGTTTTGGGCTCAGAAAATTCCAGAGCGCTGTGCCACAGAGTAAGTAAACTGAAATATTTTCTTTAATATGTATTGTGTTCAAAATAATTCTGTAAAGCTGAAGGGAATTTTTGCCTCTTGGAATAAACTTTACCCTACTCTTAAACATATGTTCTCACTTATTGTTGATAGCTTCTTTAATACCATAAGAAAACTAGAGTAGGTATTGCAAGAATTCAGTAACTTAATCTGATCCCTTTGAAGTTAAATCATGTGAAATGTATGTCATGCTGATACCTTTATAAAAACATAATGGAATTAAAGCCCAAATCATTATTAAAACTAAGAATAAGATCATTAACACAGTTTAGAACTCACTTCTGAGACAATAAAGTCTAATATCCTGAATAGTTCTAGGAATTTTTGGAGCCTGAATTACTTGTCATGTATTTTTCTTTGTCAATTGAACTTTACAACATGAAAAAGATTTGTATCAAGGGTTTTGGAGTGTAGTATTTGTAAATGTGTCATTGGATAATAATGTTTATACATGGAGACAGCTGAAGAAAGCAGTGTTGTGGTTGACTGTGAACCGTAACTGGCTCGCTCTTATCGTGTAGCTGCTAACTGTTGCATCAGTAAACTGTTCGTCTCTGCTTCATCTCATGTCGAGCAAAGCCAGTTTAAGATCTGCTGCAAACTCAGTGCTTTGGCAACTTGTTCTCTGTTAAAAACTGGTAGAGATGGCATTAGTGGGAAAACAATTACTTGCTTTGTAAGTGGTGCTGGTGAGTTATGACTAAGTATGTTGATTTGCCTTGGCCAACACAAACTCCAGACAGATTTATTTTCTTTCCATGGCCTTTCCACGAGAGGGTCACATGGCTGTTTGTTATTGCCTTGGATATGGTTGAGTTCTACAACCTAAACAGCCTTCTGGGGAAATGAAGAGGTTTTGATATGATTTCTTTTGCAAATAGATTTTGATCACTGATGTGTGATGGTGGATGGATTAGGGGAGGCTTATCCCTCTCTTCTTAGCTTTTCGAAATCTTTGTAAAGCTCTAATCTTTGCCATGGCTTTACCAATAAGATGTACAATAAGGAAGTTAATGACTTTCAGAAGTGTAAGAATTTCTATTTTTTCACTTACTATGTAGGCAGGAGAAACAAGCATCCGTTTGCTTGTGCCAAACATGTTTTTGTGTTTTTCTTAAATTGGCATCTTTTCCTCTAACCCCAAAGCCAATTTTAATACTGTTCAGAGTTCCTTGCTGCATTTAGAATTTTAGCTGCTAAATCTGTCAAACCCACAAACTGAAGCTGTACTAATGGGATTATGAGACACTGAGGCTTCTTCCTGCTTTTGAGGTCCAACAGTAATTAACAGAGCGCTCTCTTGTCTACCAGACCTTTCAGTATTGCCCTCTCCGTTGCAGGAAAGGGTCTGGTGCTCACTGCCTTAGTATCAGAGGTTCCAAGATAAGTAAACTGGTAACAGCAGGTCTGAATGATATCCTAAAATGATTATACTGTTTTGCTCTTCAGGGCTTAATGCCAGCTTCTTTGTTAACCCTGTTAAGAGGATGTTCTGTGGTATCTTTTTGCCTTCACTGGAAACTTATATTGATATTTGTTATGAATTTTCTCCATTGTGTTACAGCTCTAAGCAGAGTGACTGGGGGAGAGTAGGGAACAGAAATGCAGTAAGTGAAAAGATTGAACAAAGTAAGTATTTGGTAGTTCTGAGTAAGACAGAGTTATCTTTTATCTGTGAGCTGCTTCTGGGTCATCTTCTATCATTTACTATTTAGTGTAATAAAATGGGGGCCAAAACAAGCACTTGTGGTTATTGCATGGAGAAGGGCAGGTGGGGATGGTGGTCACTGTTGCATCTTTGTTCCATAGCTTTGTTTCCTTTCTCAGTTACCTTCTTCTAGTGAATTTCGACTTCTGTAGACCAGCTTCCTGAGTGACTGGTCTATGATTAATGGTATCAAGTAGGTTTAGTTATAGATGTGCCTGCCACGTGCAGTAGTTGTGCTCTTATTGTGGGTAATGTTCTAGATGGGGGTGACAGCACTTCTTGGGAAATAGGAATCATAACACTACAGCATTGCAAACGTAGTAACATGGTCTTGCTTTCTGCTTATGCGTTCATGGCATAAGACTACACAATGTGCTATGCCAGCAGAAAACTACTTGCTTAGGCTAGCTTTCTGGTTAGCAAAGCTGAATGAGCTCAAGACATGAGCAGATGTACACTGGCACAATTGGTGCAACTCAACCAGAACAGGAGGCAGGCGATCTCACTTAGCACTAATGGGGTATTTGGTAATCAGTTAGATCATTTCCATCTGGAACAGAAGACGTCGTTTCCCAAGCTGGACTATTGAATGTGGGTGTTGAGTAAATTAGGGTGCAGACAACTAATAAAAGAGCTGAGTGGTGAAAATACTTGAAGAAATCATTTGGTTGCAATCTTTTGGGAAAAGATTTGGATGAACCTTTTCTCAGAAAAATACTTAAAATTCCTGGCTTCACACTTTGATTAAGGAGTGGATTTCTTCCTGTAAATTTGGTTAAGAGCAGGCTGAGAGTTCTCACACTGAGACAAAGTGATATTAAACAACTGTAGAATAAAGATGAAAAAGCAAATATGGTTAAATAGTAGCAATGCAGGATACAAACAACATGCTGTTCACATTAGTGTGTTTCTGTCTCAAGAGGTTTTTCTACAGGGCCAGCTCTTCCTCTGTATCCATTCATGCACGTTTGATACTAAAGGCATCTCTTTATGCTTACTACAATTAAGATACTGTACTTCTAGAAGGGTTTATATATGGTGATAAGAAGAGTAAGCGGTTGGCTTGCTACTGGGTAAAAAAAGTACTGAGAAAACTGTTCGGTGCGCTTGTTGCTTCAGATTTATCTTTACTGCAGGATAAGCTGCAATTATACCTGACCCCAGAAAAAGAAGTGTAGGAACTTTCCTTAGATAAGAAAAATAATGAAGAACACTTATAAAAGTGCTAATTTGAGAAGCAGGTTATTCTGCTTCACCTGGTTTCTTGTCTCAGAACTGTTATCAGTTTTTGTAGATAGATAAAGCTCTTAAAAAGGGGAAGAAGTCAAACCAGTACATGTATCTAAGGGGTCAGGTGGAAAAGAACCACTAGAGAACTGGAGACCATGTACAAAAACCTTGCAACAAATACAAACTGTAAGCTTTTCAAGTACAAAGGTGTTAAATAAACATAAATGTGGGTTTTCTCAAAATGAAATTCACAAGCAGTCTGATCTCCTTTCACAACGATACCCAGTCTTATTTGGGAGGAATAAATAGGTTCTTAGTTTATTGAGCTATTATAATGACTTTTTTCTGTATGAAATGTTTAGAGGAAATACTCCTCTGAACACCATGAATTTGGTGGAAAAACCTTAAACGCTTCCGTGGATCGCTGTCAGATCAGAGGATGAGTGATCTGAATGGTCTCCCCAGGGTTCTCCCACTAATTTTGACTTAAGTGAAATGTTAAGGCTATGCAATATTAGCAGCAGATGGTACCAAGATAGGAACTGCTGCAAGTACTTTGAGAGAATCCAGGGGAAAGTGATTATTCACAAAAAGATTTAGGACAGTTTCTCTTAAAGAGCAGAAGACTACAGAGAGAAAGAAGTGTTGACTTCAGGAGAGTTTTTTCCTCCAGCCACTCTGACAGAATCACTGATAACATGCTTAAACTGCAACAGAGATGGTGTAAATGGGTACTGGAGAAAAACTGTTAATCACTGGAACAGATTGCTTGGGAAGACTGTGGTATTTCCAGTTTTAGAATGCTGTACAAGGCACACATTAACTCTGTCTAGACTGTGCTTTTCTCCCCCAGTCCTGAGAGGCAGTATTAGCTGATTTATGGAGCTCCTTTCCAACCATTATGGTATTAGAAAATCTTAGATGGGTTTGTAGAAAGCAGGGGCATACAAATTAAAAAGGTATCAAAGTGGTTAATAGCATTGGGCGTATGCTAATCACCTTCTCATTTTGTGCTAATGGGTCTTGCTATCAAAATAACACATCTGTACTCATTTCCACTCCCTGCTCTTCAAAGGGAAGTAATATTGCAGTGGAGAAGGGAGAAATACTTTTATATACTTTCTGGCTCACTTTCATTTCATGACTGTAAATACCTTCCTGTTGATATACACTGGTGGCTGCAAATCCAGAATCATCTTTATTCCACAGCTTCATTTAAATTGCTTTGGGGACAAGGGAGAAATGGGATTCTTCAAAACCATGGTAAGTTTCAGATCAGATTCTGAGATTTCAGACTGCTTTGCTCATTACTGCATAAAATCAAACCTTCCCTCATTAGCAGATACCAGCCTTTATCTTGCATGCTCTTAAACCTGGCGATTAAGATGCATGAGGAAGAAGCAGTGTAGTCTGGTAGCAGGAATTTGGGCCTGGGAGACGGAACTGCCAGCATCTTGATTTTAGATATGATGTTGAATTAATGATTTGCTGAAGGGCATGTTGAATTCCTGGCCATCTTTTCCACACACAGAATGTAATGCTGTAAGGAGTTATTTTTGCCTTTAGCTGCAGAGATGAAAACTCTCAGATATGTATCTTTCTGCATTAAGAGTTAGTACCTAAGCCAGAGGTTTTCATTCGTGGATTTTTAGGTTGTGTTTGACTTCTTCTACAGTATGTTCAGGTTAAAGAACAACCATTTAAAATGTTGGCAGGTTAAAAATACCAATCACAGTAGAATCTACTGTGATATTTTCCCTGGTCTGTATATATGGAAAATGCAGCCTCTTGTTTTCGTCTTTTGCCTTTTTTTTTTTTTTTCCCCACTACTAGTGAAGATAGCTCCTTCCTCAAAGATTTCAGGTGGATGGTATAGTTGTTTGGCTCTGCTCATGCTTTATAAGGGTTCAGAAAGCTTGCAGAGGTTGAATTCTGTTTACTATGTAAGTTCTCTAAATGAGTGTAAACTGATTTGACTTTTAGCATTGTTATAGCAACACAACTAGCCGATGGATTTCGGTTAAACTTCTTTAAGAGGCTGGAGGCCATGCTAGTATGATGTCGTTTTGGTTCCACAAGCCAGCAGTGTTTAAGAGTGAGAGGGTGTGGGGTGTCTTCAGGGCAATGAAATACCTTCTTCAAACTGTGAGCATCAGCCTGAAATCCCTGCAGGCTGCTTCCTGCCAGGTGTGGGTTTGAAGCGAGGCCTCCACTGACGTTTGCATTGAAATTTATTATTCCAGTGTCAACCCACAGGGTTTAAAGTTCTTTCAGTGAATTCCTGGTGAAAGAACTGGCATCACTTTTTAAAGGGTTATGTTGAATTCTCGTTTCCACAGCACAAGTTGCCATGGATATGTCAGGTTCTTAATATTTGTTTACAGAGGAATGAGGTAGAGAAGGTTCATACCAGCTATGTTCAAATGAATGTTCTGCATCTAAATGATGCTGTTCTCATTGGGAGTTAACTGACCAGTGGATGTAAATTCTGCTTTCAGAATGGATTAAGGTCACTTTGGAATGAATTGACACAGAGATGCTCATGTGTGTATCTTTACACGAGCTTGTTGGTTGTTCAGGTTGCTGGGTTTTTTCTCCTCTGCATTGAAATGCCTCTGCTGATTTTGCGTGCCCTACAGTACTTTGGAGTGCTGTCAACCAGCATTCAAATAGGTAGACAATGTACATGCATTATTGCAGCACCCAGGAACAGAGGAATGCAGCATTGCCCCTGCAAAATCTGCTACATTTCATGCACCTTCATGAAGCAAGGAAAGGTCATTGACTTCTCATGAGCTGGTGAAAGGGGATGGTGAATTTTATCTGGCTAAGAGCTGTCGTAACAAGGAAATTAATAAACCATAAAACTTCTGCATGCATCGATCAAATGTCCGAGAGAGATTACTTACATGAAAACAACACTTGAAGCATGTTTCTGCCAGTTCTCTGCTTTCTGAACCATCTGCTTTACTCCTTTCTGTTGACTCATTTACTTTTCTCCTCTTCCAAAATAAGGATTACAAAGATGAATATGTCCTCTCTCAAATCTTGATTCAGAAATACGGACTGCTGACTTTCAAGCACATGTGAACTATCTGCATGGCACGCCTGACTCTGCTGTTAAGTAACCACTAGAAAAAGTACACAATTAAAGCAAAAAGTCAAACATTAACTTGCTCCTTTCCGAGGGCACACTGGGAGAAGCATGAGCAGGCATGTTTGACAGCTGAAGAAAATGAACCCTATCTGTCTTATTCTAAACTGTGCAGTCCTAATAGACAAGGGAAACAACTGCTTCAGGACACATGGTTAGTTTTTTGGTCAAATAGGCCAAAAGTCAAGAAGCAGCATAATGGAAAAGAATGAAAAGGTGGATGTCCTCACGTGGAAAGTGAAAGACGAGTATGGGAGGGAAAATGCCTATTAATGAAGCAGCTCTAGAAAAGATAAACAAGCACTTTCAATGGGGCAAAAGAAACAATTAGCAGCAGTTTTCTTGGTAAAACTGAGCCTTACGTACATGCTGAGATAAACTTAATCCTAGAACTCCACAGCCACAATGGCTCTGTCCCCTCCCACTTCATAATAAAAGGCAGGTTTCTTGAGCAGGGAAGAATCCTGGGCATGATCTTCTTTCTGAATGTCTTGTGTAGCACAGTGCTGTGAACCAGTCACTTCCTGTATTAGCCCTACCGTCAACCCTGTTTTAAAGTTCTCACATGTAAAGTTTATTAAAGGTACTTTGACAAAAGTGTGATAGTCTTATACCTTGTGTTTCACAAACATGAGATGTCTCTACAAAGGAATTTCTTCTGTATTTTCAGATGTGTAAATAAAAGTGTGCTAATTTTAGTGTGGTACATCTGAACTGAGTTTCCAAATGGAGGTTAACAAGATGTTCTGTGTTAGATGTTCTAAGTTCTATGGGTTTGGTATCCATAGCAATAACCAGAGAGGTGTCTTTGTGACATGATAGGTACAGCCATAGATGTGTTACAAACTATGCCTGTTTAATTGAAAAGCTCATTCATTGCTTTTCTAGATCTAGTGCAAAATATCTCAAGTGATTCATGGAAGATAAATACCATGTAGCAGCCACCACCATTAAACATCTTCATTTTTCCATTTGGAATCCAAAATGCACATTCTGTACTTGCCGAACCTGTTCAGAGATACAGTTTAGTTGGGTGGTTCTTCACAGCCAAACATCCAGTCATGAGTGTGTGTCAGGGAGGGAACCTTTATCTTGGAGAATAGCGAGGCAAACTTTAATCTAGTCCATGACACAAGTTCAATGTCTCTGGGAAGAAAGCGGGCATGGATTTAAAGAGGCTACTATCACTTGTCTGGGATTTAATGGAGTTGTGAGAATCCTCACTGGAATCCCTGAGAAACACAGATTTATAGCTTTGGGTTTTGATGCCTGGTATGGTATGGCTCCCCTTACTGGCTCCAATATAGCCCATATACCACATATTGAGCAGGATGGTATAAAATCCCAGTGCTCAGGGCTGAATGCTTTTTGCGGTCTGTGCTTATTTTCACTATGCCAGGGGTTTTCTTAACAACACCAGACTCTGCTGGTAATCACCAGTGACCAAATCCTCTTGGGTTGGTCTGCTTTTATGGCAGTTCAAACCTACTTTCCAACTAGGTTTCTAGGTAAAAGCCACTTTGTATTTTTTCTGATCATTCCATATGTCTGTTTTCCATACTTGGAAATTCTGCTCTAGGCAGAAAAGTCGCTTGGGTTGGTGACAGGGGAAGGAAGCCCAAAGCACTATATACATCTGCTGGATTACCTCATTTTCCATCAGTCCTCTTGGCCTGACTTACAGCTACCTTCCAAGACTGACATTAAGATCCTGAATATTCATGGAGCAATCCCTATTAAAAGTTTTTGGATTAACCCTTAATGCAGAGTGAGAAATTGTGTCAGATGCAGTTGGGGATGGGGGAAGAAAGGGAAAGGGGCAGAAAGGGACATGTGGATGAAACACCTCAGAATGTTGTTCCGTAATTCCAAAAGTCCTTATTCAAAGGACTGCTCCTCTTGAGTGTGTTGATATGAAGGAATTTGAGCAGCCACCTTGTTGTTAAGCTTGTTCTATGAGCCATAAAAATAATGAAAAACTATGAAACTTAATTCTTCAGTATTGTTGTTTCTCCATAATCTGCCTTTGATGCGATTATTTTCCTTTGAGAGAGGAAAGAACATGGATTACTCTTTAGTAGATTCACTTCTGAGGAGTTTCTCTCAAACCATAGGTTAGGTTTGAAACTTAGATGTTCCGCTTGTGTGCAGATGGGATGTGGGACTCTTCTGAGAGCTCACAGTTTGCATTTCTATGCTGCTTTGTGCAAACAGCACGTGAGAAAAGGAACTTCTTTCCAGTGCTGTTGCAGAGCTTTGTTATTCTCGATCTCTGGGGATATTGCTTGTTTGAGCCACAGGCTCTTTATTAATCTCCTGTGCTGGATACCTGAGATGAATTAAAATGGGTAGGTAGGCTCAGTTTAATAAGTCAAGGCATTCTCGTGTCTTTGAAATGTCAAAAGAGGATCTCTTTGCTGGCCAGAGCTATGTATGTGAGTGTTCTGTAAGGCTGCCAGGCTTGAGGAAATTCATACTGAGAAATGGTATTTTTATAGTTAGTTTCTTGAAGGGTGTGGTTGAATTCATACTGCTCAGTCTTTGCTCTCTTACATAGTTCTTTCTATTAGGGGGATAAACATCATGTCTTGATTCTTTCTTAAAACGGTGAAGAGCAGATGGTTGGATTTACAAAAGAAAGAGGAATAAGAAATTATTCTTACCATGTTTCTTCATTCACATTTAAACAGCTGAACTACTTAATCAGTGCTGGCTGTTACTTTTAAAAATAGCTTAGCTGAAACTTAGCGAAAGAGTTCTTTGCTTCTGGTGCTCTTGATGTGATGTCAATCTTCTATAAACCTCAAGTCGTGACCAAGGCAGAGACCTAAGGCCTTGGATACCTTTTATGTTGGGTGTTCTTTTGTGAAGCTTAAGTGTGGTAGTTTGAAGTATCCCTTTTTCCTGTGTGATTCCTTTCTCCTCCTTTTGGGATTAACAGAAAAAACCATCAGCTATTTAGTACTAGCATTCTCCTTTCATTTCTGTAAAAGGAACCTCTTAAATAGCAAAATTAATTGAATTACTGTAAACATGTGATGTTTTTGTGAAACTCTGAAATAAGGATATGGAAGTTTACTCTTTTCTACGTCTCGAGATGCTGGAAAAGAGGATTTCTACACAGGGAGAGGTTTACATACTTTTGAAAGCATGGCAGGAATGTCAGTGCTCATAAGTAAACTTGACACTTTCACGTAAAGTGGCAATGTGTTTAGAATTGCTGTTATAAAGCCTGCTCCCTGGGTGATCAATGTTCTATAACCTTGAATTTCGTGCTCTATATCAGCTTTTAAATATTGTGGGGAATAAACCATCTTAAGTGACTGAATCTCAACTTTTCTTTTTGAGTTGGCATTTGTGTGCTTGGTATTGCCTCTCAATAAGGTTATTTGCTCAGTTTTATACATTCCTGGATAAACAGTATGAATATACATGTTGGGGATAAGTACTTGGGAAGCCTTTGCTAGGGATTTCTGGAGCGTGTACAAGTCTGGAAGTGCACAGAGCTTGCTTGCTCTCCTATCCTGGAAATACTTGTTACAGACGCTGGCATTTTTGCAGACAGAAACTGATAACTTTTGAGTTATAATGTTCTTGAAGGGAATGCTGAGGAATGCAAATACACATTATTAGAGCATTGGATGTATTATAATGACTCCTATTTAGCAAGAGATTCTGGATTCCTTCAGTCCTACAGAGCTGTTGTTAAGCTTTTATTTCTTTTCCCTGATATTTTAGACTTTTTACCAGCTGCCATGAATGGTGCAGTTGAACAGTTTGAATGCTGGTTGGAAGCAGGTGGTGCATACTCCAAATATCTTGAGATACAGACCGTGGTCAATAATGTTATCATTGAAAATGTAGGTATTTGTGTCAGCCTGTGTTGATTGTGTTTTAGCAGAGCTCTGATATTCTTTGCTGTGGAGAAGTATGTACAAAGCATTCTAAAATGAATTTACGGGTAAAATGTTGCTGAAACATCAGTTCATTATAGTTTGCTAAGCCTGTACAAAACCGTCATGGAATTTGCTGGCTTAATTGTAGATGGTATGGATTAAACCAGCAGCAGAATGTCATGACTCTTAGCTGAAAGACAGCTTTGTATGAAGCATTTCATTTAGTATGCTACAGTTCCCACCCAGAATATTCCTATGTTCACTGAATGTGGCATGTGTATTAACTGAGAGATACGCTTGCATAACACAGTGAAATCTTTTACAAGCAGACACTTTGGGAAGGCTTAAACTTCAGGCAGGATCTGCTATTGTGTACCTGGCCTGGGTAGTAAAACCATCCAGTTTGTAGTAGCTTATCTTGTAGTGTAGCATTAATTCTGCATTTTGAATCTGTTTGCAAACTGAACTTTGTAAACTTGCAGCTAAAAGTGCATAGGTTTGGGTGCACTATAATTGAGGACTTTGGAGAAGAAGGATCGAATTGAGGCAATTAATTGGGCCTCTCTAATTGAATCTGTGGCCGAAACACTCATATAATGAAATCCTTTTAAAGTATTATCCCTGTCTCTGAAAAATGTTGTACTGCCAATCTGTTTGGTTGGGTAAGTGAGGTTTGGTTCAGACCTTTCTCTTAAGTTAAAGTCCCCAGACCATTAAGCTAACTAAAATAAATGTAGACATTTGGTTTTCATTACTCCTGTAACTGAAACAAAAACGTTTTAATGACTGATCCCGGAGTATTTTGAAGTTTGTGCAACTTTGCTGGGAAGGTATTTAAAGTGTAGGATCAGTTGCAAGTTGGCCATAGGCCAGGTTTTTGAGGCTGTTGCAAAGCAAGATGTTGGGTTTCCAAAGTGTTACGAAAGGGGAAAGCTTTGAGAGGGGAGCAGAAGTGGAAGGTAGGTACAGTAAAATCAAATTATCTGCTAAAAGGGGACAGCAACACTATTCATGCTGGGCTACAGTTAGCTGCTTTGTGAAAGAGCTGTTTCAGTTACACAATTTTGAGCTTTAAAACTTGCATTAATAAAGAATCAGCCACTCAAGGAATTGGTGTACTTTTTTAGATGGATTTTTTAGTATCTTAAACTGGCACAAAAAGTGATCCTGCTTCTAAGGGAAGGAACTCACATGTTGCTTTAAAGATCTCATTTTAAAAATACTTTTTGGGAAAATATTTGAGTTGGTCTTGGGAGATGCTGGCAGTGAAATCTGATAAAAACTAGCACATGGACTTGGTCTTTGACGAATAAACTATCAACCCATAGCTTTACATTCACAAGTGAAGCTGGAGGCTGGTGAAGTGCTGTAAGATGAGGAATGCTTATTCTGCTTTGTGCTGGAACCACAATAATGTCTCATGGAAAACCTGATGAAGTTGTTGAACCGTTCTGGGAGATCAGGGGTCAGCTGATGGGGAGTCAAGGGCTGGATATCCAGGCCTTCATCATGTCCAAATTGGATTCTTGTGGTTGCCGCTTGGCCTGGGTACGCAGAGTGCCAATAGTGGTGTTCATCAGAGTAATCATAGGGTTTGGTGTTTGTATTTTGACTTTTTTTCTCCCTTATAGGTGATTTGGGGTTAAGTGGCAACTGGAAAAAGGCCAGATTACTTCATTTGGGCCATTAGAAACTGATAGGGATTTCGGTTAATGAAAACTAGCACTTCTAGCAAAAGAAGCAGATACCTGCAGATGCATGTTTACTTTAGTACCTTTAGCTACAGGTTAGAAATCCAGTAGTATATTTAAGTTCTTTTTGCTAGGCTGTGTAATAGTTATCTGACCACAAGATCATAATAGAGATGAAGATTTTTACTCCCACCTTGTTTAAATGACAGATACCCTGCCTGAGCTGAAGAGTTTTGGTAGTACTAATTGTGTGTTGGTAGCACTATAATCTTCATACTGAAAATACATATTGAATTGGTGCTGATACTAGCATGAAAAGAAACATCAGATCTCAGCCTAGGGCATGAGAAGGCTTATTAGTAAGGACAGAGCTGTCCAGTACCCCTTTGCTGTACCAATTTATTCACTACTTTGATTTAATATGCTGGTAGTTTGAGTAGAGATGAGATAGAGATGACAGAGGACTAAGAATTAATAGTAGTGAGCAGGCTGAAAGAAGTCATGTCCTTAATTGAACAAGGTCTGTCAGAATGCTGGGTATGTATAGGAGGAATGGTGGTCTTGCAAGTATAGAGGAACAGAATAAGCGGGAAGAGAGTGCGCCATTAAAAAGCTGGAGAAAAGGCAAGTTTAGGAAGAATGAAGAAAGTATATGGGATATGTGTTCAGCTCTGGGGCACCCGACACAAGAGGAATGTGGACCTGCCCAAGCAAGTCCAGAGGAGGCCATGGAGCTGCTGTGAGGGCTGGAGCAGCTCTGTTGTGGAGCCAGGCTGAGAGAGCCAGGCTGAGAGAGCCAGGCTGAGAGAGCTGGGCTGAGAGAGGCTAATGCCTGGAGAAGAGAAGGCTCCTTAAGGGGAGACCTTAGAGCAGCTCCAGTGTCTGAAAAGGCTACAAGAGATTTGGAGAGGAGCTTTTGACAAGGGCCTGTAGGGACAAGACAAGGGGAATGGCTCTAACCTGCCAGAAGGGAGATTTAGATTAGGCAGAAGTTCTTCCCTGTGAGGGTGCTGAGGCGCTGACACAGGGTGCCCAGAGAAGCTGTGGCTGCCCCATCCCTGGCAGTGTTCAAGACCAGGTTGGACACAGGGGCTTGGAGCAACCTGCTCTAGTGGAAGGTGTCCCTGCCCGTGACAGAGGGTTAGAACTAGGTGAGCTTTAAGTACCTCCCAACCCAAACCATTCTATGATGTCTAGGGAGAAGTAGCATCAGAAAATAAGACCAGTTGTCAATAGAGAAGGCATTTTAAAAGTATAGAAATGGCTGTGTTGCATCTGACTCGTAGTCTGGCTGCTTACTGTGTCATCTCATGTCAGCTAATGGCAGAAGCTTCAGGGTCTGTGGAAAGTGCTGTGGTAGGTAGTTGGGAGAATCTTGTTTCCTGGGGCAGCCTCAGCTTAATGGCTCATCATGGGTAAATTTAGCTGTTGGCATTGTTAAGGACCTAGTCAGTGCTAGTCATTTTCAAAGACAGTATTAAGACAAATGCTTCAGCAAGCAGCTAAACACTTCCTGTGCTGGGGGTGAAGTTGCACACTACAGCTAAGCCAGTGCGATAACCTCGTCTCTGCACCAGCCCTGCCATGTGTCAGGTCTACCTGTGAGTCAGCTGTCCTGTGATCTTTGCCAGTAGAAGCAGCTGAGTTAAAGGGTTGAAGAATACCAGAGCTGATGGGACAAGGATCTTATCATAAGGAATCAATCTTACCACATTAGAGAGGGTGAAGTTGTTTGTTATGATTTGAGCCAGAAACATGAAAAGCTTAGTGTCTGAACCATTAGGTTTTTATCTCTCTTCCAATAGTCCTTCCATTGGCGTTAATATTATGAGCAACCAAATGTTCTTGTCAACCATAAAAATTTGCAGTGCACTAAATCTTACTGTATTCCCTGTTTAGCATCACGTGGCAGTGAATTCCTAAAGGCTCGTTGATTTCAAAGATATCAAGGTACCCAATTTAGATTTTTTTTATTGAGTGTTCTCTTGGCATGAGCAGACAACTTGCTTTACTTCTGTTGTATTTCTCTCCACTGTTAGGTTGCAACTGGGAACAGTATTCTTTCTAATGAGACTCTTGAGCATGGTGCTCCAGTAAGAGCAACATCTGGTTGTAGTAAGGCTTTGCTTTCTTCCCTCAGCTTTGTGATTTCCACATGCCAAGTGCTTGGTGGCTTCATCCAGCTGCATCTTGCTCATAGGGCATGAGGTGTGGGGGAGCAATTGAAGGTGCTGTATGCAGACATACAAGAAGCAGACAGCTGACAGGGAAGCAATATAAGGTGGGAATATAACATGCAAGCCTCATGAATGTATGAGACTTCTTAACTCTTTGAGGCAATGAGGACTGAAATTCTCAATTCTGACTAACTTCTCTGTGCAGTTACTCTCCATATAGTATGGTGCACTCCTTTTCTTTGCAAAGTATGTGATTTCAGCAACTTCAGTGTCTTTTAATATAGATATTCCCCTTCTCCCCCCTTGCCTTCAGAGGAAGTGTTAGAATAAGAGTGTTGTTTTACTAGGAAGAGTTAGGATGGAGGTTGGATGGAAATTCTGTGATTGGGAATTGGCTTTGTGGATGCTGGCAGAGAAGAATAAAAGCAGGAGCTTAGAGAAAGATGCTGCAACACTGACAAGAACTTTCCTTTGAGAGAAGGACCTGAGGAATCAATTGAGAACAACAATGAAGATGTCTCAGGTAGCAGTTTGCATTAAAGATGCATTTTACCAGTACAGTAATTGACTCTAAAAAAGAGCTGATCAAATGAGCTATTAGTATCTCTAAAGAAGCAGAATAGTTGCATTAAG
Organism: Nestor notabilis; assembly: GCF_000696875.1. NCBI lineage: Eukaryota > Metazoa > Chordata > Aves > Psittaciformes > Psittacidae > Nestor > Nestor notabilis. Next base: position 19,806 of record NW_009944675.1, read on the forward strand.
TACATTTAAAAGGCAAGGAAGCAAATGATTCTCTTTACTGAATCTTTTCATTATTTTGTAATTTTTCTTGATTGTCATACCAGATCTGGCTCTGTCACAAAGCAGGTAGAACAATTAAATGATTTAAAATACAGTGCAAATGTATGTGCACCCTACTGCAGAGGTGAAAACTTATTGGATGTCCTTGGGTGGGATGGAAGTTGGGTAGAAGCTGTGGAGGATGAGCTCCTGCAGTAGGGGAGAGTGTGCCTTTATATCAGTGCCTAACTTAAACATTGATCATGTCCTTGGAAGCAAAGTAATTACCCTGTGATTCACAGAATTGTTGATTTGGCTTCTTGTTTGTGTTTGTTCCTTCTTCTGTTTGCTTTGTTACTTGGATAAGTAATGGACTGAAGTCTGGAGGTGACTGCAGGAACACTTAGTTGAAATTTAGCATTAAACCTTTTTTCCTCTGATGAAAGGCAAACCACAGCTGTATGAGTGAAGATACTGGCAGGGTTTCTCTGGAGAAATGGAAAACGTATGGCGTTTTTAGGTGATGGAGCATGACATAAAACTTGCATATCTGTGCTTTCCTGCTTCCCGTGATCACAGTATCCAGTTAACATCTTTAAAGGGATAGTGACTGAATAGCAGGCTAGAAATATTTACCTTACACATTTCCAAACAAAACAATACAGTAGTTGCTATGATTAGAGCAATCGTTTTTTTCTCCCTGGTCTGACACCTTACTGTGCTTGGCAACTCCTTCTGAATAGCAGTTTTCATTTCTGGCGCTCTTGCTGTTTGCATCTCAGTCCAGTGAAAGGACAAGAGGCAGTGGGCACCAATTAAAATACAAGAAATTCCATTGAAATGTGAGGAAAAAACCCTTCTTTTACTATGAGGATGATCAAATAGTGGCACAGGTTGCCTAGAGAGACTGCCTGTACCCACAGGGCAGTTTTAATCATTTAATCACAAAGCAGTACTATGATAGGGAAGACAGTGTCCAACACTAACCATATCTACAACTTTACTTGCTTGATAGTAATGCAAAAATTGCAGTTCTTGGAAGTATGAGATGGATTCAAGAGGCATAGTTTGTTTGGAAATCAGAAAATTTGGCTATATGGCTGCAGAATTGATGTTGTGAAGACAGGGCCTGTGCTGTAGCTGAAACAACTTACAAATGCATCATGGGCTCCAAATGATAAAACCCCCTGAAATAGTTATGAACTTAAGGCTTAAATAACTTCTAGGGAAACATTCCCCATAGAGTTGTCCATCTTGTAGCAGTCATGCTTTTCTTTGAAGACTGAGGTATTCTGTCATTTATGAAGATTGAGAAATCCATTATCTTGTGGGTTGATTCGGCACAATCATTCTTACATTTTGGTCACAGAAATGTAAATACCTACACTTATATATACAGCAGTGGGTATTATGGTAGCCGGTTTCTAAAAGAGAGATGATTTCATGAGCTACAGAAAGCAGTAATGCCTTTCTAATCCATAAATAAGTATGCTTTAGTACAGTTTCTCATAATTTGATAAATCATAGAGTATTAGAATGGTTTGAGTTGTAAAGGACCTTAAGATCATCCAGTTCCAACCCCCCTGCCATGGGCAGGGACACCTCACACTACACCATGTCACCCAAGGCTCTGTCCAACCTGGCCTTGGACACTGCCAGGGATGGAGCATTTATCACTTCTCTGGGCAATGTGTTTCAGTGCCTTAGAACCCTCATAGTAAAACGATTCTTCCTTATATCTAACCTGAACTTCTCCTGGTTGAGTTCTTATCCCTTGTCCTATTGCTACAGTCGCTAATGAAGAGTCCCTCTCCAGCATGCTTGTAGGCCCCTTCACATACTGGAAAGCTAATCTGAGGTCTCCATGCAGCTTCTCTTCTCCAGGCTGACCAGCAGTGTGTAATTTCTGTACTGATTTACGTAGAATCATAGATTCTCACGTCTCTCAAAACATGCAAACCAGACTAACTCATCTCTAAAATCCCCTAGAAAAAGGAATTCTGGCTTATCTTCTGGAGTAAGGAGATTCTTACTTCTCTTTTGCTTATTAAACCTTTCAATGGTCTGCTCCTCCCATTGATGACATTAAAGATTCCAGAAGTAAGATTTGAACATGAGATACTAAGCAGAGATGAAGTTAAAATTTCTGAAGCATTTGTGGTTCATGGAAAGCAGAGCAAATCAGACTGTGAAACAGCCATCGGTCTGCCTTGAAGTTGGGAGTGGGAGTGCTGGAATGCCAGATTTCTGCCTCCACCCTGGCTTCTCTGTTACTTTTCAGGACTTTGCACAGTGCTTTTTCAAAGCAAGGTCATGAGTAGGAACATAGTCCTCTGCTGTTCATGCATGCTCAAAGCCCTCTACCAGGGGAGAGTGAGTGGAGTGATAAACTGCTTTCGCTGTTTCCATTACCTCATCCATCCACCTCCTTGTTTTTTCAGTATAAGCCAGAGTTGCAGACACTACTTTTTTTTGCCTACTCCTACACCGACCTGGTGGGCAAATTGTATGTTTTCATGGTTTAGTGCAAGAAGCCCAGTGTTTGCTTGTGCTGTGCTGTAAAATCAAAGTGTGCACTTAGTGTTGCTGCTTAGCTCACCAGTTAGAGGAGAAGGTGTTGTTTGTATTAGTCTTTTAATTTCCCAAAGCTCTATGAGTATCTTTTCATAGCTGCTTATGGGCTGGGGGGGGGGATGCCAAGCCACCTCACTACTTGCCTTTACTTTCTACCCCATCCAGCTTTGCATATTCTGCCTGGGTGCTGGAGCAGAGTTTCTCGGATACCTTTCAGCTCCACAAGATATTTAGTGGCAACAGCTGCTTCCGTATGTGTACATGTGCAGGAAGAGATGTTCAGCTGAGCAGGCAGCACGCTCTTTTTATTGTGGTATGCATAATGCTAGCATATGTTCTCAGTTTGCACAGCAGCAGAATAGGGTGTATTTTCTCTGAAGCTCATTGAATTAAGTATGACTCTAAAAGAATGTGTATAGTTTGCATTTTAAAAACAAAAAAACCCCACTCTGAATCTTGTAGTGGTTATCTGAAGATGTAACCTATTTGGTCATCTATCAAAATCACTTTCTGTTGTAAAAGACAGGTCTGTTGTTTTGCTTTATGTGTATGCTATCCTACAAGTGAAATGCTGCCTTCTGCCTAGGTCTCCGGAGATGGAGCCAAGGATTTTGTCATACTGCCAGTTCTGACAGTGCATCTTATGTGCAACTGGCTGACGTCATCTCAGGCAAAGTTTCAGTTCACTGAGTCCCTGCATATCAGTCCACAGAATGTATTTGAATGCAAATAGATCTGTTTGGGCACTGGGATATAGTCATTATAGATTATGAATTGCAGGTTTGTTTATTAAAAATCCCTGAAGACAACAACCTGAAAAGTAGGAATTTATTTTTAGGTTAAAGATAAGTGAATTTTCCTTTTCCTTCTAAAAAAGTCTGGATCTTCTATAATAGCTGCAACTCCTTTTTGCCAAAATAGTGGCCAGCTGCCCTACTGCTTGTGCTAGCTACTGTTTTACAGCATCAGCTAACTTGAAGCCCAGTCGCCAGTTCTTTTCTCTGATACTGTGATTAAACACTTGTTTCATTTGTGCTTGCAGGTTGAAGGGAAGGAATGGTGTTAAGTCCCACTTCTGTACCAGACAAACTGGATGAAATAGATACTTTGACAGCTTAGGTTTTGTGCAGAGGAGTTTTGATTTGGAAATCTTTTGAGAAGTCAGTGAAGGAAGAGTTTATTAGGAATAATTAAATGTTCTGGGCAATCCAGGCAATGTAGTTGTGGCACAGGGAAGTCTTTTCTCTTGATTGTCTACAAAAGCTTGGAGTTTGAAAGTGGAAAATGAGCAGACAGAGGAAAGAAGCTGAGATACTGGCACACATCATGCGTCAACAAAAGTAGTATCATGTATGATGTGAGCTGGAGGGGAGAGATTAGATACTTCTGAATTCAAACAGGACAAGTTCAGGTGACCTAGAAGGAACACAAACTGGATTTACAGTTTGCAAGAAGGATTAGGAACCATGGCATAACTAATGCTTAAAACCATTTTGATTATGTTAAGGTATTTGAAGCCAACAGCTAAGTTCTGCTGCTTGCAAAGAAACAGTTGTACATGGGCATAAATCGTATTAACTGGAAAACAAAAGCAAAGCAGACCTGCTCAAATACTGTGTCAGTCTGTTGTGGTGTTTCTTGTAGGGTACAGCTTTTAAGAAATCCATATTTTCTTCAAATGCTGTTTGAAGTATTGCCTTTCCCCTTCTGCAGTCCTCTAGTTCCAGTGATCAGTATAGACATGTCCCACTTTGAAGCGGTCTATATTTAATTACCTTGTTAAAATTCCAAGCAGAGCTCCACTTAGAAATTTACACTGATATTCCTTCCTGCCCTCATGAGGCTCATCAGTTCAGACTCTATTTTTCAATCCAGGTCCTGCTTATTAACTTTCATCCAAACTTTATTCTTCTATGAAGCCAAATTTTTCTTAATTTTAAAAAGCATTAAATGGCATGATACTCTGATATGGAGAATGAGAAACTTTATTCTGATCTCTTTCTCTCTTAAGTATCCTTTGCAGAAATGTCATCTTTGCAAATGAGCACATAATAGTTTGTACTAGTTAATTTTCCACCTAAAATAAAGAACATACAAACATGAGACCAGATTCCTGACATAAACCGGGTTTTAAGGGTATTATAAATCTGCCATCAGCTTACACACACATATTTACCTTCTGGTTACTCACCTTATACAGATTTGAGTACATTTTGGGTACCGAGTAAGTTATTTTATATTCACATAGTTGGCAAGGGCAGCATGACACATGCAGTTCCTCACACTGCTTATTCGTACAGCTTTCTGCACCCAGCACAGGATGTGTAGTAGAGGCCTTGGGATATGCTCGGGAGTCTTCTGACCTGGTGGTAATCTTCAAGGTATGCTGAAATAACTGCAGGCATTTTTAAACGCAAGTCTGCTCCCTTCCCACTACTCCTGAGGTTTCTACTGAGTAAAAATGTTTTACTCTGGAGAAATGAAGCTTGTATTAATAAAAAATATAAAAACCTTTGATGGTTTAGTGCAGTGGAAGCAGGCTCCCATGTGCCTCCGAATTCTTGACTCACTGAGACTGTCAGTTCTGAAATTAAGCCATCCATTTGATTTACATGAACAGGGAAAAAGTTGTTTGATAACTTTATTTCTTTTAGTGCATACTGCCTGAAGCTGGCTATAACTAGAGCATGTTAGAGAACTTCATCTCCTACTTCTAATCTCTAAGCTGTATAGTTACTTCTTGAACCCTTCCATGTGCAGTATATCTAGTGTTTTGGTCTCTTTATAAATTCTCAATCCTTGTTTTCAGGTGAAAAAGCCACTTTAATTTTTTCTTGGTTTTAATACTCAGAATTCTGAATATTGTAATAGATACTTGTTG
>NW_009944676.1:0-20957 GCF_000696875.1 Nestor notabilis
CCTAACTATTCTATGATTCTATGATTTAACCACCAAGGGTAATGAAGAGACCGGAGAGGACTCCAGCATCTCCCAAAGAATGCATGCACATACACAGCTTACCATTCTCTGGCATTTTTATGTAGAGATACATTCGGCCTGAATCTTCTGTATGGCGCATTGCGAACCATGTAATCTATGGACTCCAGAAGGTCTATCATGCTGAGATACTGAGCACAGAAAAAGAAGTTTCTTAGCAGAGGTTCAGCCTTCGTTGCATGCAGTGCTTAAAGCACATGTATACTATGGTCTTCAGTAGTCCCCAAGCTACACAGAAATTCAAGCTTATGCATTTTCATTAGTACGCAAAGGTGGACCAACTATACTCACTGCTCTCAAAGGACACCAACTATACTCATTGCTCTCAAAGGACACCACCGCCAGAACTTCTGGCTTCCTTCAAGAACAAAATCAATTTGTATTTCTGTTAGGCTGCTCAGTGCAAAGTCTCAGGCTTTCTCAAACCAATCCTATTCTCTTTATTTGTCAATACAAAGTTTCCCCCGTTTCAGAACTGCCTTTGCATTAGTTAACTTTATTGGCGGTACTGTTCTGAACTCAAATTACACTGACATTAATAAGGACTAAAATCTATCTAGCAAATTAACTGTGAATTATCACTGAATAAATGAAAACACTAACACTCTTGGGGAGCTATCCAAATTAGTACCTTGATACTTTAGCAGACTTTGCAACCAAAGCCAATATACTCCATTCATTCCACCCTTGCTTGTATCTTGGCACCCCTGCAGTTATAATGTTGGCTTATAGTTTTATAAGATAAAGCTTAGTCCGAAGGATTCTGTTCTCTATGTAAAAGGAATGCTATTGGAATGGCTGAATACAGATCAGGTGGTCTCCAGATAACATGGTCAAAACGTCAGGATCTAGCACTAGCAAGTGATACAAAGGGAAAATGAACCTACACTTTCCCCATAGTTACTGCTAAATGCTTTAGACAGCCTACATGCATATAAGCAGAAAATTCCCAAAGAAGGTGGCTTTCCGACAACAACAAAAAAATCCTACAGTTTATCACAGCTTCTGATACAAAGATACAAAGTAACTTGGATACAAAGACAACTTGCCTGTGGTTTAGTGAATTCAATGACAATTCTCTGTACTTCTACATTACAATCAAGCTTCGGAGTTGTCAGTTCTACTTCTGCATATGGGTTGATATACAGTCTTGCAGAGGCTGATACTGGTCTAAAAACTTGAAGATACAAAAAAAAACCTGAGATTCATTTTCTGCTCACAATAAAGTGTGGGAAGTGATCTTCAAGTACTTATTTCCACTGATGTATCAACCACTTCGTACTGATAACGTGTACGTTCAATCAGAATCAACACAGAATCAGGATGCAACTCTTACTAAAACTTACGATAGCGCAGAAGCAGTCAGAAAGCAGACAAGCTCTAATACATTCTGTTATGTCTAGGTTTTTGTAAAATAAAGTTAGTATGGACATGCCTGCATGATCAGGTCAGGCTGTTAGTATACTAACATGCTCAGAACAGTTTATACTTATATTCCTAGCTTACTTACTATACTGGTAGTCTTGAGGCTGGTTACCACTACACGGAATTCCTCTTTTCAGCTGATCCTGTAAAGGAATGTGATACTGTCTTGCAATTGCTGAAGAGCATTTCTTGTTTACAGTTCTCTAAGCTTTGAGCAGACCAACTTAAGTTCACATGTATTTTGCCAGGGCCTCTTCCCTGTAAATGCGAAAACTAATATAGAACAAGCACTTAAGAGTCAAAGATTTACATACACCTGATTAAAAAGAACTCTAACTTTCTCCTATTAGGCAGACATTCAGTATTCAACTTCTAAATTTTTCACTAACTACTAATGTGTGTTCATTTAGAAAAATAGCTCATTTGTATATAACAGAGCAAGTGTTTGGTTTTAAGCTCCTTGAAGGTACCAGGAGCATCTCATCACATTCTACCCTTCCTCATTTTAAAAACATAAGGAGGCCACTCTAGCCTTCTGGTATTCTGCAGGTATAAGAGGAATTAATGACAAAAAGTAGTCACGAAAAGATCAGAACAGCCCAAAAGACCTGACAAATGTCAGAATGAGGTCTCTCTGATACTAGAATTCTTCAGCAGTTTTATCGGGAACGCTATATTTGTGCCCAAACATTTTATCTAGTTTCAGAATTACAATGGCACTATCAGTTAAAGCAGGATGCCTGCTTTTAAGAAAATGTTTGTATTGCCTGTTACATGAAGGCAGATGAAGTGCTTGTTCCCATTACATTTTACAGACTATCAGGAATTGTTTTTACAAGGAAAGTATTTTCTAACTATAAATTTCTTTGACCTAATCCTTTTCCCAATTCCCTATTTAAAATCTGGCTTGTATTTTATAAAAAGGTACACTTTCTCATTCAAAATACTGGTATTTCAATTTATTTCCTGACTGCTGATCTATATTAATAAAACCTAAATTCCAGTAAGATTAATATAACACAGTTATATGGCTGGTTTTGAAAGCAAACTGTGTTATCTGTAGCATCTGTTACTTTCATGCAACAGTCTTACTATAACATAGACCAGTTAGCTACTACAATAAATCTGATTTCCTGATATTGTTGCTTAAAATTATTACATGTATTCAGGCATTTAATACACATTGCTAAATGAGATACGTTATTTGCCATCTGTTCAGTTCCTGTACTGGTTTTAAAGTTCTGCAGTAGAGAAGACTAACAAGTGGGAAAGAAGATGTACACAAGTCATCTTATGCCTATGATGAACTCCATTCTTCCCTCGTGCTTCTTCAAATCTTCTCAGATGTTTTCTGAGCTTATTCCTGCTCTCCCTCTCTTCCTCTTTAGGCACAGGACACAAAGATGACTGATCACAACTGAAAAAAATTAAACTAACGGAGTCATGAAATAGTCAAAGGATGACAAAAAAAACCCCCAAATAATAGAGATGATGCTGGTATGCAAAGTGATACTAGTATATAGCACCAAAATTGCTAAGGATTTCAAGAACTAGAAAAACTGTAAGTGGTGAAATGCTTCAAGTCACTAGGTGGTCAGAATACCACTTGCTACACTGGAATTGATCTGCCTCAGCATTAAAAAAAATTGATTACATGCAGGACATGCCACAGGCTTTGGAAACAGGTAACTGCATTTTACAGTCCCGGAGGGCAAAATTCCCAATTGTTTCAGAAAGAACTTGTTAAAAACTTGCTTGATGATGGAATAGAAAATGGCACTTCCTGACACACAAAACAAGTTCAACAAAACTACACCAGCATTCTTCACTTGCAGCTTAGTCAATAGTAAATTGAAGCGTCTCTAAAAAGTACTGAGATCTAATGTGCCAGACAGCATCAAGTAAGCCCACAAAGCCATCTGTCCACAAGCACATCAACGACTGATTCACAAAGGATCTTTCTGACAGGGCTGGAATGACATTTGAAGCACTAAGATTTTTACTGCTGTCTGTTCAAACTGTGTATTGGTTTATGTTTACACATCAGACTGAGATGCAACAGAGAAAACATCCACAGATAGGTAATTCTGAAGACTCCTGTAGCTGAGGTAGCCTGGCTATTATTAAAAACATGTAAGATTTCTGCTAAAATAAAAAGATGGAAGTGAAAGTCCTCTGCAGAAATACAGCTCTTTAAAGAGCAAACCAAGAGACTGCAGACAGGAAGAGGAATCAACCCATTCATAGTATCTTCTACATACAGTGAATTAAACACCCCAATTTTGAGGCAGTAAACAGTGCCCTAAAAGGGGAACCAGAAAAAAAATAAATAAAAGGAGTTTGGTTTCAAGTTCCACTTAACAGATAAGACTCTGGCTGGTTTTAAAAACTTCACAGTTTTGATTCGACCCTCCACAGTACCAAGGTCACCAGGTTAAGTGTATATTTTGTTAAGCAGGGAATAAAACAAAAATAAAACATACCTGTAAAGATGAACACAACAGAAAAAAGGAAATAAGTAGTGTTGTACAAGAACACACAGAACACTTACATAACCTTTACAAACATAAAGGGTCAAAAATGTGGCGTTTTTGCACAGAGAGCACTTATTCACACCAGAAATAGAATGCAGATAATAGATACAGACAAACTAACAGCAGTCATCAGATGCCCACTATTCCAAGCAAATTACTTGTTTCTAATCCCTTCTAAAGTTTTCTTTCAGAACCTAAGATAGTCAGTAATGCACTACCCAGAAGCTCACTAGAATAACCACCTGTTTCCCATTACCTAAAAATGCCTTCTTTACCCAGATGAATGAAGTAGCCATCTGAAATAAAGTTTTTAACAGTAATGGTGCTTTTGCAACTCCAAAGTCCTCATCTGTTGTACAGAATGAGGACGTGTGCCCTCAGCCACAATTTATGTCTATATAACTGTCCTATTCATAGTGCCAAAGTTCACAGTTTCTCTTCTGGCAATGTAAGGCTTCTGGGATAACACACCAATGAAACGAAAGCAAAACAAGTAGTCCACACACTTAAATTATTACAAGTTGCAGTATTGCACTACTCATCTAGCCAACAGCAACTCAAAACATGAATGAATCAGAAAAAAAAGTAGACATAGCCTCCAGGAAGCCCCCACCCACAAACCTGATTTTATTCTTTCCCTGTAATTCCCATTTTAAGATATTCACCTCTCATACTGTCTTGATTTACCCTCACTGCCCTCCTGCTGCCTCACATTCATCATTAGTATGGAGTAGGTGTGATACTACAACAACTACAGAATACAGTACTGTTTAGTGCATTTTCTTGTACGTTACCAGTATCTGTTCACGGGAGCCATGATAATACATTCTGCTGTGTATGTTCCAGTAAGCACTGAGGCTGTCCAGGCACAAAAGCTGTGCAGGAAAGAAAACATGCAACAGATTCCACACTCAGTATTCAACCCATTCTACGAAATTAGCTTTCCATTTATGAAGGCAGAAATCAAATCAAAGCAGGCTAGGCAACAAATCCACCATTAGCAGTGAGATGTATTTAATTCTATAATACTATTTTTAAAGTGAAAACTGAATTGCTAAAAATCAAGTTCTTAAAGCACATAAGTTCATGCACATCTCATAAATACAATTTGGGATTACAGGGGCAAGGGTGCACAAACCCAATATTAGCCTAGTAAAGAAAACCAAAAAAACAGGACTATGAAACCTTTCTTACATCATTCCTATGACTTCTTTGATCTTTTCATACTCCTTTGGATTTGGGGGGTAGCAAGAATCGAGAGACTGCTTAAATACGACAATCCCAATTACATTAGGCACACAAACTAGAGCAGAAAATGGCAACTTGAAATCCTATTTGAAAGCACAGCAGACTTCTTGTATAAGACATTTAATGAGGGGATCAATCTTTGAATTTAAGGAAAAATATTTAAACCAGGGAATTGAAAGTTATGCCTTACAAAAAGTCAGTTATTTGTGCTCTACTTCTGTTTAAACACACAGCAAAATTAGGAAAAACAGGAAAATTCACAAAGCAAACTACTTGTCCAATTGTTATTTAGAACCCCAGATTACTGCTTTCCAAGATCAGTTGCTTTCTTCACTTGTGTAGGAATAAAAAAAACAAAACTAAAGAACATTACCTTGTATATTATTTTTGCAGCTTCATTGAGAATAGAAGGCGTCCAGTTCTCATTTGTTGTCTGAAAGTTCAAAGTGATAAAAGTCATTTTGTGCATCTTATTTAACATATTTGTGTTTTTATTTTGGTTTCTCTAGACTGCATACACTTGAGTGAAAATCCAATATGAAATCTGAACATTGATTTTGATTTTCAACTCCTTATCCTACCCACAGCATCCTTAGCAACTAAGGAAAAGAGGGGTTAGCTGAAATTTTCTTCCCCCATTTTTCAAGAGGCCTGGCAAAACACCACATTCTTTATCACCACGATGCAATGTTTTCCCCATGTATTTATTAGGCCTGGAAATAACCAGCCCTATGAAATAAACATATTGAATTTTAAAGATCATTTTATGGATTATAAGAACAAATCATTAGTCTCAGAAAGTGTGATGTTTTGCAATCATCTTCTCCTCTGCTAGCACAAACTTCAAGTACTATTGGCGTGAATAAAGGACTGTCTTTTCGTCCAGACGTATGCATACTTTCTTTATATCATCATCTTGATGTTACTTTTTTTCCTGCTACTCCAAAGACAAGTAAATCAAAACCAGCAGAACATGCATGCACACACACATTACCAGTAAACTAAGCTCGCCCAATGTCATTCCCAAGGAAATTGGACACTGCGGATCTGTGATCTACAAAAATAGAAAAATAACAGCTATGTATTTCTCCTACTGCAAACAAAGATTTATCATTTAATTCAAGTTGATTGAAATCCTGAGCTGTTCTGAGAATCATCCTTTGCTTAATTATTCTAGCTGAAACATTCTTGGAATACCTTAAGGTGGGACAAAACTTATATGGCTGTAAAGACTTAGGACTTCAATTGAAGCTGACAATTTCCTTTTAGCTTCTAAAATCTTCATGAGGAAACCATTAAGAACTAAAGAGTACCACATCTCAGTCAGCTATATCATTTTGACTTCCACCTTTATAAACTTAGTGTCTTTGGAAATAGTCCCAAAATAGGTTTGAGAAATCTTCTTTATCTAATGCTTTTCTTTTACATTAAATTATCTCATCACAAACTGCTTCAGCATTTTCCTAAAGGAAGCTGGAAGGAGGCTAGAATAATACCAGTTTGGTTCACATAACCATTCTCATTTATGAGCTAAGTGGTTCCAACAATTTGCTTTCTTTCTCACCTGTATCCCCATCAGTTTCTGCCATTCCAAACCTTACCCAGGACACTGAAAAATTCTGTACATCATCTGCACACAGTAACATATGAAGAACAGCCACTATATATAGATAATAAGCAAGGCAATACTGGACAAGGCAAAAAGAGAGAACATGTATTTCAAAGATCTAAAATATCTGATTGTCAGTCATATCTGGGGTACTTTATTTGAAGAAGTGCAGAAGAAATCACAGCAACTTCTTCAAGAAGGCAAGTAACCGTTTCTCTCCATGAATTAAACAATCATGACTGCACCAGAGCCCAATATAAAATGAAAAGAGCATGTTCCAGACACTTACATCATCTTCGTATTTCACATGAATGCCTGTGATTTTGACTTGCACATTTTTGATAACTTGAGTTGCAAGCTTTTCTAGGAAAGTATCTTTCTTCTCCACCTTCGGCTTGTCTAAAACAGTAATTTTTGAAAAAGTCAGAATTCAGTGTAGTTGTTGCATCTAGAGTTTAACCACACCAACTAGCTATACTCATGTACATTTCTAGTTTACTCTAAGGTGAATTCTTATATTTTTTTTTAGATTTTTTTATTTAGGCTACATGTTTGCTTTGTTTTTCCTTTCCTGTACATCCACACCCTGAAGACATGATGTTAGCTCTGAGTATACAGCACAATCATAAGAAAACTTATCGCTAAGTGTCAGTCAAAGCAGTTTAGCTTACAGCAAGTTCTTGTTTAATACACTTCTCCCCACTCCTTCCAAGGTAAAGTGTTCTCTCAAGAGTCCCTAAGCAATTAACTGGGAGTTTTGACAAGCAAACAAATAAAATGGTGTAATTTAGCACAACACACTCTTGAATAAGCAGGGGAAGGTAATACTTGCACAACAAGAGACCAGTCCATTACAGTCTTTCATACGACATTGTCTGAGAAAGTTCAAAAGCTGGCATACCAGAAGTGAAAAGGAAGTTACTCTGAAATATTCCATTTCTTCCATGCACTTATACTGTTACCATCTGAGCTAGGTCCAGATCAGACTTTGTTATGCCACGTAGTGATACTTGAACTTATGCTGAACAAGAGCAGGTAGCAGAAGTTAAATACCCACAGAAGTTCAGCACTCCACCCATGACAAATGTGCACATGCCAAGGCAGAGAGAATATTTACAATCCCTCATTATTTAATGACATAACCCTAAAAATATTATCTCAGGCTGAGCATCTTAACATTTTGCTAAAATACACCTAGATGAGCTGTTTGTTCTCTAACTGCCTTCACAGGCTCCCTTGTCTTGTGCAGTATTCACCTTCCGAAGTGGCTATCCCAGTGAATGCCACTAATCAGCCTGCGAAGCTTGTACATCTTTGTTGGAAATGCCACATGTGGCTTAAGTTGAAGAAACAATGTAACTTCGTACATCTTGCTATAAACATTGGGATTTTTATTATTTTTCCTAAGCTTTAAGGGAGGTTCAGAAGGTTCCTTTGAAAATGAGAAGACTTCACCACCGAACATAACACTATTTTAGTCAAGAAAGTATTTGATAACAAGTAACAAAAGCAGTCAGACACTCAGAAGAAACCAAAACATTGCACCACTTTTACATGCAAGTCACATTTCCTCCTATTAATCATTACTTCACAACTCCCACTCTCTAGTAACAGAAACCAACACAATAATGATAAAGGGGAAAAAAAAAAAAAGCAGAAACGCTTATTGAAGCTTCATAACTTTCAAGTGCAAGCAGGAAATCCATCAACATTTTTCCAGCCAGATGCACCTACCAACACCAATAGAAGTTTGATACTTTACAAAGTTTATCTAGGAACCCCACAAAGCTTTTACGCCAATTACAAGCCTACACTGCATCTTCCTCCAAGATCAAATACTTAACAATACCACCACATGGGATATGGCAACCCAGTATTAGCATGTGACTAGGAATGAAGACCTATACGGTTTGGTATCTACAGACAATGATTATCCTCTTGGGAAAAAACATCAATTATATTGCTCTTAAAGTATCAGTCCTCACACTATGTTAGCTATTTAAAACAGAAGCCAAAAGGTGCTGAAAAAGACTTTACCACTGCATCATCAGTATAGCATCAGATTTACTTTACATAGGTGTTACTGGAAATCAGACAAACAAACAGATCTTTCCACATGCACTTTTTCCAGCAGTCACAGCAAAGTGCCACTAATCAGCCTACCAAATGTGTACATTTCTGTTGGAAATGCTAGAGATAGGTCAAGTTGAAGAAACAAGCACAGCTAGCTAAGCAGAGAGAAACAAGGATCCAGAGAATGGATAAACAGCAAAAGAGCTCTCTCCAATTGATATCCTCTTTCAAACAGGAGGAAAAAAAAGGTATCACTGGATGTATATCCAAGCCTAACAACAACTAATCCAAATAGAAACAGGAAAAAAAAAAGTCTTTAAAAAAGTTAAAAGCCATAATTTTTACCCACCTTTTGAGCGATCACGACCTTTAAAGGGTCTCTTAAAATGCTTTTTATACTTTTTACGCTTACGTCCTTTTTCAGTGCAAGCATTTTTTTGGGAAAAGATAAAATTCAAGTTAGTAAAGCAGAAGTGTAAGAAAGCATAAGAAAAGATGGAAGAAAGTTAAGCTTGTTTTAAAGCAGAATGCCTTAGGAAGGTCTCATTCAAAGCTTTTAAAGACTTTCAGATCTGCTAAGGAAATAATCAGCTACTTCTCATAGCACAGAGCCTAATTTTTCATAATTTATGTATACCTAAATTCCCTTTCAGGCAAGCAATTGGAGCCCTGCGTCCTCCTCCACCCCTCTGCTTTTTTTTTTTTTTTCCAAATCCATTGAAGTTCAAAGCCCAGGCAAACTAAGCAACCAGTAAAAACTTTAGATTAAGTACCCAAATTTCTACTGGATCAATCATCCTGCCAATTATAAGGTGAAGCCATTTAATTCAACTTCCAAATATTCCTGACGTAATGTCTCAAGGGTTCAAGGAATTACAAATAATCACCAGGCTTCTCAACAAATACATACCCAGACATCTTCATAAGTGCATTGCTTAACACAATCCCAGATCACATACGGTCAAAAGAAAGCTAAAAACAGAGCCATGAGAGCCATGACTGCTTATTAGAAACCCTGGTGAAGAAGTTTTTCTGTGATCCAAGTGTTTGGTTTTTATTTAATGCCCTCAGGCAAAGGAGTAATTGTCATAACTGAACAGTTAATACTATACACATGTGGGGGGAAGAAAACAACACGGAAGTTTAAATCCAGAAGAGACTTCTACCGTACAAGGGCACAACCTCCAAGTTAAAATACTTGAGATGTACGTGGAAACCCAATGAGCCTATCACCAGTATGGTATGAAAGCAACTTGAAAGAATAATACCAGTAACTGCAAAAAAGGCATACAAAAATTATGGCTCTTTAAAAGCTTTGTATGAAACCAAATATATTATTTACACACAAATTACAACCCACACAATCACAACCATTTCATGAATTAGATTAATGTTCATATTTTTACACATTTCTAAAGTTTGGAGAATTGCATTGTTTGTGTCCCCTCTCTGGCCATGTAGGGGGAAAAGAACTGGGCAATAGGGCTGCTGAAGCTTAACTTTAAGAAGTTGTAGCATGATAAGGGTGTATCCCACTCAAGCAAGAAGGAAGCAAGTGCAGTTGTCTATATCTGGGCAACAGCTTTATCTTTATGTAATTTGCATGCCTGTTCAAATAAAGGAGAAGAAAGTGCCTGCCAAGATTTCAAACTGTCTTGCAAGTAAGTTAATCACTCTATAAAGAAAAGAAAAACTATGCCAAAGAGAAACAACATTTTCTTCTGCATAGTTCCTTTTAACACTATACCTAATCCTCTCTAAATGATATTTTCAAAAGACTGCTTCCTTTACTTACTATCAATTTTGTATTTCTCACACTTTCACTCCCATGTATGACAAAACTAAGGCACCGTGATTTTCCTCTTGACTACTCTCAGGCATTACTATGGAGAAATTAAATGCCCAGCTTTATGTGTGCACAACATAATAACAGTTCCTCTGAATTTCAATGGAAAAATCTTTCCGTGCCTAACTTGAGAGCAATCCGAATAAACAGAACCAGGGAAAAGCATGCTAAATGCCCTCAATCTGCTGGGGTTCATTTTGCCTGTCCACGGTTTCAAGACACACTGAACTTCCTATGTCTTAAGCCCAGACACTCTAAGTAAGGGTAATTACCCTCTGTTCTCAAAACACCTAAAAATAGTGTTGTAAAACTACAGTAGAGTTGTTAGCATTTTATAACATTCTTGACCTAGATGTGGCTAATGGAAATCTTTCTAAATGGTCTCTGAGTTTCTTCAACAGCCATTCAATTAAGACAGGACTTGTTATTGCAAGTTTCCACTTGAATCCAGAGTAATTAAAATCTTATTAGTAGAACCACCAATACGTGGATGATGACGAAACAAGTATCACTGCCTCATTTCAACATCTGTCTGCTTTGGGAGAGGTTGTTTTTATGTGCAAAATGTAACTAACCATGCATACCCACCAGGCTTGGTGTCCTTGTATATCAGACTCTGCAGCCCGTACAAGGAATCTTGTGAATGAGTGCCTTGGTCCACATGGCAGCAAATAACCAAAAAAATGCATTTTGTTTAAAAGAAGGAAAGCAGCTCCCAATTTAATGTTAAGTTTATAAAACTCACATAACACGTTAGTAGTTCCAGTACAGTACGTCAGAGCCAGTCACTTTAGAATATCAAGTCTCAAAGATTATCTAGATAGACAAATTATGCAATTTTCATTTTACTTATAACCAGCAAAAGAGCTGCAAACTTTGGTTTTCATATCTGAATTTTCATACTGACAGTTTTTAATAACTTACAAAACAGAAAATAATGTTTTGCCAGCTCAGGTCAGCAGACCTTATTATCCTTTTCCCATCACACTACACTAACCTCACAGTGACATGACTATTTTGCTCAATATTTGAATAACATGTCTAAAGAAAATATGCCCAGGACTGTTTATGCAAGAAAACTCTTAAATAAATGCAGGCACTGAAACAAGGTTCTAAACACATTAAGCTAAGCCGAGTATTAATCAGAAAAGCAAATACTGATGAGAATTCATGGACCCTGACAACTTTCTATTCAATATATTTCCTAGGTTTTCACCAGCTATTGTGTTCTTAAAAGCATACAAGAAGAGCTAAAGCTCTTAGTTTATGGTGCAGCAGAGCAGCTTGGGTCTTAAGACTTCTGCAAAAGCAAGGGATCTGCTCATGCAAGAACTACAAAAGTACTCCTAAATACAATATTCTAGTACAACACCAGAAACACAAGTATCTACCACTGAGATACCATAGAATCATAGAATATCTCAAACTGGGAAGGACCCATAAAGATCTTGTTTGCAGTGTGACTGAGAGGATGACTAGAGCTTAGAAGAATTCAATTTGAATGTTCCTTTAGCTTTTCCTTCACAAGGCTGAATGTTTAAAACTGCAAAACATTACTGAATCTAATTCTAGTTCTTTATATAAGGAGTTGAGCTCCTGAGGTATCATTTTATATGATTCCCTCCCCCCCCAAAAAAAAAAAAAAAAATAAAAAGCTTTACAAATGCTGAATGTAGTAAGTTTCTTTCAAAAAAGATGGCAGTCACAGGTGCACAGACTCATTCTTAGCTATATGAAATTCCAGAACTGGAATTCCTCAAGCAGTACTCATTAGGTTAAACTTTTCTTGTTATATTATCCCTTCATCCCATTGCTACTAGTACAAAGAATAACAGCTGAAACACTCCTGCTTTACAGTATCCATATCCTCCATAACCAAGGTTGAACTTCTATAAACAGTCCTCTGCCCCAGTATGAAATATGGCTGCAAAATTCATCTACTGAAGTTGCCTTAGCTCTCATACAGTTTCTGGCACATAAAAGACAGGAACTAAAGCAAGGATTCTGTGAACAGATTGCCAGATTGCTATTTGAAGTAAACTGCAAATGTAAATCAAGTAGCAAAGCAGGAACAAGGCAGTAAATAAATAAAGAGATTACAATCAAACTATTTTTTTCCAAGTATTCTAAGCTTCATTTCATCTTCAGTAATTTCCAAGGCAAATAGCTTGCAGCATTACACGAATCCTAAGGATGCGTCTTAAGAACCATTATACCACCCAACAAACAGGTCTCACTTCAGACAAAAACTTCAGTAATAACTTTTTCCTCTATCATATGCAGTTACCTGTCATTGGTTTTGAGCTTGGTTTCTGTCCAAAGAAGCCTGATATATACCATAATTGTTAAAGATGTTGGTTATGACACAAAATAACCCCACCACAAATCAGGTTAACTGGACTGAAATGATCAATTATTTTAATTTATAATTGAAAGTTTAAATTTTTTTAATGACCTAGATAAAAATTTTCTTATATTCAGGTTGTGATCTTGTATCATGAATTATCTCCTGCTCAAGAGTGTTTCATTTCTCAAACCAGTCAAAATGCATTATATCATAAATGGACAGCAGAAACTGATGTAAAAGTAGTATTCTTGCAAACTTTACCACTATCCTTAAATTTTTCTTTAAGCAAAGAACAACTTGTCACCTGCACCTCTAAAATACATTATTAAACATCTATTATGAAAGCTCTAAAGCAATATAACAACATTAACCTCATGTAATGCAATCTCCATCTTTGGCCCTGTTCCCCTAGAGCTTTAAGAAAAAAAGGAAAAGAAAAAACAAAGAGATACCAGACTATCAAATTCCCATTTCCAATGAAAGCTGACTGGAGGAGTGGTAAAAAAGAAATAAATAACATTTCTTTCAAGCCTTAGAGGAAAAAGGTTTTTCAAAGTCCTGTACTAAGTTTATCCAGACACTTGAAAAAACAAAATTTATTAAGTCAATCGCAAAAAAAGAACTTTCCTTTCATAGCATATTAAGCCCTCAAATTCCAGTGGAGATATGTATTAGTAATTCAGTACCTTTCTCTGCTGCTTTCTGCAAGGCTTCCTCAATTCTTGCCAGTTCTTTTTGTTTATTATCCTGTAAGTACTTTTCTTCCTTCTCTGCATCATATTTAATGCCTGTAAACCAAGTTGTGACAGCTTTAATCCTAAATTCGAAGTCACATAAATGTATAATCAAGCAATGCACACCATATATTGAACATGATGTTGCAAAACACCTCGTTTGAGATAAAGGCTACCCTAGGTTTAATTGCTGAAAGCTGCATCCAGCCTCTCATATTGTTAGTTTTACACAGTAAAACACAAAAGGATCATACCAACATTCAAACATTAATTCATAAGAGAACCTCCCCATGGAAATTCAGACCTTCTAGTGTGGTCCATGCAATACACTGCAGGTATGCAAGTTCTACTACACATATATTTAACACCCTAGAAACCTGCAGGTTTACTTAATACACCAGAGGTTCCGATTTCAGAGAAAATTAATCAAGTTCTCTGATCCTCTTCCCTCTCCCTAAAAACAGTTCTAATGGAATTACTACTTTTGACTGTTGTCAGTTAGAAGCAGATGAACTGTACCATGCAACAGCTAAAAGACCCAAGCCATGCCAGAGAAGTGGATTCAGAATAAGCACACTTCAGAGGAAATTCGGCTGTTGTATTAAAGTTGGAATGGATACAACCAAGGATTTACATAAAGGCAACAGATGCTGTTTTCTCCCACCCTTCTTCCACTAACTTTTGCACAGGAAAAGCATTTGTATAGAAATTTCCCTGAGGTAACAGAATGTAAAAATGGCATCTTACATGAACTACTAGCTATTATGTATACTCATCTACAGGGTACCCTTAGATATTTTTGGTTTCCATTAAATCGTGCTGTTGAAGAGTTCACGTACTTGCTCCAGGAACTATTAGAAGATATAAGCCTTCTAGAGTTGCAACAACTGCCTCACCATAGAGATTCTTCCAAGGAATCTTCAGAGTAAGTTTATCTAAACAAAGCAGATAGACACAGTTCATCAAAACAGAAATCTACACTGTGCTTAGTCCAAACACCACCTCAGGCATCAAAGAGCATTAACCCTGTAACTTGATGTCCTAAACAGGAGGTAAGCAGAAACCATACGGGCCTAAACATTTTATAAAGCCCTTGAAGTGATAAAATACATGCAGAGAAAATATACACCATAGAAAATACAGTTTGAGTCTGAAGACTTCAGCTCAAAACCTGAGATCATGACTAGAGCTCAGTTCACTGGGATGAACATGATTTTCCCAGGGAAGTAGAAGAAATACAACACATATTCTTCTCCAACAAATATTTCATGTGAAAAAACAATGCTGATCACCAGGGAAAGAAATTTTTTTTAAAAGCATACATCTGAGAGTTCCTAAACCCTTGACATGTTTGCCAGTCTCAGAAATCTTACTTAAACTCTTCATATTCCTTATCTGTCCTTTAAAGAGCCACACACATTCTGCCCATGCTGAACAGCTCTCTTGATCAACCATGTGTCTGGAGAAAAACCTCTCAGACAGGTTTTTCATACCAGCTGGTAAAGTTACACAAACAGGGCTTGCCAGAGAACATTTTATGACCTATCCAGGGCAGTCACATTGGACTTCAGCATGTTAACAGCAAATAAGAGATCATTTAAGAAAGTTTGATGAAAGAAGCAGGACTAAGGTCAGAGGCAGGACTGACTTTAAGGCCTCTACTAATGTTTCCATTTCAGTAATTCCATTGAAGCAAATACTTACCTATTTGACCAACTTTTATTCTAAAAGGTATATCCAATTCACTCTGTAAAGAAAAAAAAAAAAAAGAAAAAGAAAAAAGAAAAAAAAGAAACATTGAAGAGATCCACGTATTTTAAAGTTAAGCTGGTTTATACAGCAAAATTACTATCTTCTGTTAGAACTATTTACCCAGAACTGAAGATGCAGAACAGAAATAGTTCTACACATGACAGATTTAACTATTCAGCAATACTCATGTGAACTGAAGAATCCATAAACATGGTTAAGGCTTGTAGAAAGCCTCAAAACAAAGCATTTACACATCTCTGGCAATTCTCTCCAAGGATGATATCTTGCTCCAAAGTTTACTAAAAAGTAAAATTTTATCTATATACAAAAATTTAAATTTTATATTTTTTATTCATTTCCCACATAGGTCTTTTTCATAACAGCATTTAGTATTTACAAACATATAAAAAGTCTTGCTAACAGTACTGAGAAAGTCTCTGCAAAATGCCTACCAAACATCACGAACAAGATGGGCTCATAAATTAAGAACATGTTATTATTACCATTAATTATTACCATCAAGTAAAACCTCACAAAGTATCTCTACTATATAGTGTACAGCAAAAAAAAAAGTAACCATAGGAATATCAAGAACATAAAAAAGAGGGGCAAAGTAAAGAGGGAAAATGAGAAAACAAATACATGGAAAGATTAAGAAGTCAAAACATCAAGCTTCCAGAAATGTCTTCCACTTCAGTATTTCTTTCAAATAAGTTAATCACAATTCAAAGACCTGAGGATAAATCTTAACCTCAAAGATTATAAAAGGCAAACCCATTTACCCAAATGAGATGGATACTAACGAGGGGCAAAGTAAAGAGGGAAAATGAGAAAACAAATACATGGAAAGATTAAGAAGTCAAAACATCAAGCTTCCAGAAATGTCTTCCACTTCAGTATTTCTTTCAAATAAGTTAATCACAATTCAAAGACCTGAGGATAAATCTTAACCTCAAAGATTATAAAAGGCAAACCCATTTACCCAAATGAGATGGATACTAACCACGTCTCTCTTCCCTTCTACCAGAAAACAACCTTGACCACCACTTTTCCAACAACTTAAAAATCATTTAAAAGGGCTGCTCCAAAGAAAAGACTAATAACCAAATTAACATTTCTGCCAGATTTGCAAAGTTTTTAAAAAGCATTCTGAGCTGCACTTAGGAGCCTCACACCAACCTACTTTAATTAAAAGTGACATTCCCAAGGCTTGTTCTTTTTTGGTACCTTGAAGAAACAACTGAAAAGCAAGAGCTGTGGAATATTTTAACTCTTTTCTGGGTATAACTGCATAGTCCTAGAAACTTTTCATAAAGTTTTAGATTTCTCGTGGTGACACCTACTCTTCAGCACCTCCCAAATATTTCTTCCTGCAGGCTGCTACATGTTAAAAATCTGGTCGATAAACTTAACTGGAAGCTTTCTTCTCAGTTTTTTATTTTTTATTGAAATGTATCAGAAGAGAAAGAGCAAACAGACTCACTTAAAATAGTTTCATCTCCAAACTTTCTTTTTAGTGGTAAGAACAGACATTAAGAAGAGGATGAAATAAATTGTGAGAGCAAAGATAGATCTCTGCTTTTAATAAAGTCAGGAGCAGAAGACTGCTCCACCAACCAAATTACTTCATTTAATACTGCATAAATGGAGCATAAATTTAAAACCACGAGAGCATTGGGGTTTGATGTTAACACAACAAAAAGATGATTTACTGAAAATACGTCAACCATAACTGAGAAGAAACATGTAATATTAGCTTTGAAGATTTTAAAAGCTGTGACCAACTGGATACTGGGTACGAATTGACAAGAAGCTCAGAGTTTAAGCTTTTGGATGGCAATGACTAATAATATAAAACGAAAAATATGTAAAAAGTTTCTAAAGATCTTAGATCATAGTATGTCATCAGCCATTTTTCATTATGATTGAAAAATAGGATAAAGCTGAAGAAATCCATTGGAAAGAATTCATTACTACCACAAGTTTTTAACAAAGTAAAAAAGGAACATTAATAGCAACTGCTCCGTTATACTCCTGTACTTTTATAAGTGAAGTCACACAAAACAAAACAAAACAAAAGCCTCAAAAGAGAGAAGTACATATTTCACAGAATGACACTGCAGCAATTTGTGTCAGCAAACTCTTTTTCTAACATGTTTTTTTGGGGAGAAAAAAAAAAGGTGCCCAAATGGTTTTTTCAAGGTTAATAAGAATTCATTTGTAAAATAATTTTGTACAATTTTACTTTAGAAATCTTACACTAATCTTCTTGAGTTGACTTTGCATGAGCTGAAGGCTAAATTCTGAGTAAGGTCTGACAAACTTCCATTTTAATGAAATGCTCTTTTACTATGACTAAGGAAAAAAACCACTTTCAGCAAGCATAAAACTAACTAAACTAAACTAAAACTAACAACTTGCTCATCTCCCTTTTTCTAAGGAATTTCTTCTTTCACATTTGTAAAGTACAGTATCTACATACAAAAACTAAAAGTTAGGTATTTTCTGGTGGAAAACCTCACGAGGAAAACAAAAACAGTCCAGACAGCAGCAGGCAGGCAAACTAGGAAAGAAAAAGTTGAACCATACCATACTCCTTTAATCCCTTCCTTCTCAGGAAGGTATTGCCTACTTCTCTAAAAAATGGTGTTCAACATCAACCTTCCGTTAATTACTTTTGCATATAAATCTAATAAATTGCAATTGTAAAGAAGTCAGAAACATCCCTTGGTTTTAGTTCTTGAATTTGCCTCAGCTCGCTCTCAGCTCTGGTCAGTTACACAGATGACTCTGCATTTTTTTAAGTCAGAACTCCTAGAAGCATAATCAACAATCACAAGAAGGAAAGATGTGTACAATGCAGATAACACTTTCTTCCTTCCTTTTTTTAACTACCAGATTATGAAGATAATTGCGTCAAAACTTTTCGAGTACAACAAAGTTATCAGGAATAGATGAAAAGGGCAGGTAAAATACGAAACTTCAGAAAAATGAAGAGAAACCAGTGGTTAGGCCATACAAAGATCCAACAGGTTTCCAATTCATAGAAGAGTAACACTTCTCTTTATTGAAATTTGAAGCACACTGAAAACTGCAGTGAGATTCTCCCAGTCGTAAAGGTGTTCATTAGCTCAATTAAAGAACATTAAAATCAGTCAAGTTCTTTTTTCAGGCAAGAATATGGGTACTTAATGCAAGTTATTTCTTGTTTTTCCTTCACTCCATCATTCCTATTTTGAAAGGAGCAGAATGGAGCACTTGAATAACCATATTTACTTTCACAGAGTACACATCTTACTGCCTGCCAGTTTTAATAAGCATCAATTTACAGATAAAGTCATAAACATAAGCTGCAATCCCATCAACTGATGTATAACTGAGAAAGGAACCACTGTCTTTCAGAAGACTTCAATTTTCAGAAGATCAATCAACTTGCACAAGTTCTGCCTTGAAAATCCATTTATTCAGGCAAAGCTGGAAAAAAAATAAAAGCATACGTATGCCTATGCCAAGCCATTAGATCTAGGAAATCATTCAGAAACATACAAACTTCTAGTGTGTGGACATAAAAGTGAGGCAAAAAGGTCTCCCCAGGAGCCTTCTCTTCTCCAGGCTGAACAAGCTCTGCTCTCTCAGCCTGTCTCCAGAGCAGAGGGGCTCCAACCCTCAGAGCATCTTTGTGGCCTCCTCTGGACTCATTCCAGCAGCTCCACATCTCTCTTATGTTGTTGCCCCAGAGCTGGATGCAGGACAGCAGAGGGGGTCCTCATGAGAGCCAAGGAGGAGAATACACTCTCTCAACCTGCCGGCTATGCTCCTTTTGATGCATGCTGCTTTTTTTTGATGCATCTTACCATTTCAAGCCTCAAGTACTAGAACAGGTTCTAAATGCATGCATGCACCACAAGGGGAAACTTCAAAATCCTATTTCTAACTTCTCTTCTGAAGGAGTACACTTACCTTTTTAACCACAGCTTCTTTTCTTTCTCTGTTCAAGTAACGAGCAAAGTTAGAAGCAGTTAAGCAAGGACTTACTTCCAATGACCAGTAAAGAATGCATACTGTGTAACATGAGACTGCAGTAATATTTTTATCATATGTCTTAGTCTTTAGACCCATAAAAGCAATTTTAAAATTATTAGAATACTTACTAGTGCATTCTCCTTTATCTGTAAATTGTCAAGTGCCACATTACCTATTTTGGAGAAAAAGAGAAGTACAGAACAAGTGACTTCAACTATTACATAACTCAGAACAGAAACATAAGTACAACCCTACCAAGTACATGTTATAAAGTCTGAAAAACTTACTCCAGGTACAGAATAGCACAATAAATGTCTAATTTGTAAGAGTCATTAAACACTGTTTATTCAGACAAAATTTCATGGTGGGAGATTACAGATGCCTCTCGGATGTCTACATCTTTCTATTCCATTAAATTCATCTACAGTAATAGGAAATCTTTCTTACTATTCACTTGATTGTGAATGATAATTACAGTTCTATCAAGGTAGCGTAAACTAGGAAAATTGCATCGGTTTTGATTTTACATAACACAAATCATGAATCACAGAGCCACAAAAACACATGCCTATTTTCACAAACATGTTAACTGTCATAGGCAGTATAACAGGATTTCCAAAGGGAATGCTGGCACATAGAATTATACCTGAGAAAAACACATATACCTCTTAGTGCTTTAATGCCAGATTCCTCAGAGCTATATTCCATAATAGCGATATTATTAATTTATAAATGTTAAAATACTTACTACCATGGCAAAACCAAAAATAAGAGGACAAGAAAAGTCTTTATATATGGAAGGCATCTAAAATAGCCAGGCTTCTCTAGACAGTACAGAACCATAGAACCAACTGCGTTGGAAAAGATCATCAAGTCCAACCTTTACCCCAGGACTGCTGAGTCCCCCACTAAACCACGCCAAACTTTGTCAGTACTTCAACTGTTCCTTTGCATGCCTGCAGGGGATCAAACTGACGCGCGGTATGCTCACTGAGCACTGCTGCTCCGCACTCTGGCACCATCACATCTGTTTAATACACATTACCTTAGCAGGTGAGAGACACAGCCGAGGCCTGCCCTCCTCCTGGGGCCGCCAGGTAGAATCCCGGCCGCGCTCCACCACGCGGCAGACAGACCCCAGAGCACACTTGTGCTTCCACCCAGTATACCCTCAATGTAGAGAGGAGAAAAACTTGGGGTTTTTTCCCTTGCCGACGGATTCCTGCCTCAGAGCACCCCTAGGGCAGCGATGTGCACCCACGCCTCGCCTCAGCAACTGCCACAGCTG
>NW_009944677.1:0-1308 GCF_000696875.1 Nestor notabilis
TTGTATCCCTGTAGCCTTGCACACATCTTCATAAACAAAGCAGTCTGCCAACATGTTTCTGTTCTTGTAAAAAATAAGGGTAGGATGTGCTGCTACCATGGTGTAATGCTTGGTGACATCTATGGCAATTGTGAAGCAGTAGTTTACATAGTATATAATTTGTGGAAGCCACACCTTGCAGGAAAGAGTCTGCATTATAGCATGTTTGAGAAATTTTCAGCAAATCCTGATGGTCTTTCAGAAGGATGCCATGCTTTTACATAATCAATTAAGACAAAATTCATTTTGATGAGATTCTGACAGGATGCAACATAAAGAGTGCAGAAGTATCTTCTAGATGGAGTTAGAAGTGAAAAAAACAAGTCTTATTTTGCCAACAGTTACTGAGCACCATTTCAGGATTTGAAATGCACCATAAGAAAAAAAAAGCCAAAAGTTTTTTCTCCTTTTTTTTTTTTTTTTTTGCTTTGAAAGCTGAAGCTTAGCTGCAGGACCTGTCTGCATCCCCTTTGATCAGCATCCTCTGATGAATGCTTGCCATTTGCAAACAGCATTCGGGCTGCGTCACATTCCATGTAAGTTAGAGACTACAGGGCCAAATACCATGGTAGGGGAAAAAAGATAGTCAAACAACTTTATTTCAAAAAAACAAATAAGAGAGAGAGACACAGACTCAAGAAGCTGGCACACCGTAAGTTTCTTAGCTAAATTCTGTACCTCTGCAGCTAGTCTTTTCTTGTGTTCTCCCAATGCTTCCACTCCAGGGCTGCAAGGGCTTGCTGGTAACTGCAGAAAACACTCTTTACACACTCGATTATGACGGTTGTTATCTGCAAGTGCTTTAAACTCAGAGCATTTTGCACAGATCACCTGCATCAGAAAGATGGTGTTTTGTTAGAGATCATTAAAACACAAAGAAAATGACTTGCAGAATGGTTGTCATTAAAGTAAAATCCAGAAAACTAATATAAGCATAAGAGAGACCAATCAAATATTTACTTGATTTACCTTGATTAATAATCAATGGTTTTGTGATCCCATGCTGTGTACCAATATATCTAATTAAAGAAACACACACCTTTTGGGAAATACTTTATGATTAAGATCATGCAAATTTGTTTTTCTTTTCTTATAAGACTTTATGAGTCCAAAAGGGCTTCGGTTGACAAAGGAATTAGTGCTTTTTAATGCCAGTCATCCAACGGTCTAGGAAGGACTGATTCTGAGAGTAAAGGTGGCTGACACTTCACGAATTAACTTCTTTAATTTGAATGCCATTGCCACTGTCCTGGGTTCAGCTACAGCAGT
>NW_009944678.1:0-246 GCF_000696875.1 Nestor notabilis
AGAGACGGAGCGAGCGGCGTGAGGCGGCGTGACGTAAAGGGGGCGGAGCCTCAGGGAGCCCCGCCCACCACCCGCCGGGCTGTAGAGCCCTATAGAGCTCTATAGAGCCCTATAGAGCCCTGTGCTGCCCCATAGACCCGTCCTTCCCCTATAGACCCCTTGGGTTTATAGCCCCAGACCTGCCCTATAACTTGTCCCTTCCCCTATAGACCCATCCCATATAGACTCCTTGGGTTTATAGCCCCC
>NW_009944678.1:1650-2331 GCF_000696875.1 Nestor notabilis
CTCCCTTATAGACTCCTTGGGTTTATAGCCCCAGTCCTGCCCTATAGACCCTTGTCCTGCCCTATAGACCTGTCCCTATCCTATACTCCCATCCCACCATATAGACCCACTCCTGCCCTACAGCACAATGCTGCTCCCTGAGCCTACAGGTCCCATCCATGCCCTGTAACAGTGCTACCGTGTGAGCATATAGCTCTGTCCCTGCCCTATAGCAGAGTGCTAGCCCCTGAGGTTATAGCTCCATCCCTGCCCCTTGAGCCTATAGTGCCTGTCCTGCCCTATAGCACAGTGCCACTCTGAGCCTAGAGCTCTGTCCTTGCCCCATGACCCTATAAGCCCCATCTGCCCTACAGCACAGATGAGCCTGTGAGCTTATAGCCCTCTTCGAGTCCTATAGCCCCCCCTCCTGCCCCTTCAGGCTATATAGCCATACCCCTACCCTATAGCACCATGCTTCCCCCTTAGCCTATAGTCCCTGTCCTGCCCTAGAGCATGGTGCTGCCACCCCTGTCCTGTTACCCCCATCCTGCCCTTCAGAGCTGTAGCCCCACCCTACCCTATAGCATAATCCCACTCCTAGGGGCTATATAGCCCCTTACCCTATAGCCCTCCACCTTATAGCTCCATCCTGCCCTATAGCATGGTGGCACCCCTCAGCCCTATAGCCCAGTGTCACCCTCC
>NW_009944678.1:2464-2801 GCF_000696875.1 Nestor notabilis
CCCATGTGCTTCGCCCTTCAACCCACACCCCCCAACCCCTCTGTGCTCCCAGCCCGACACAGACCTGTAGTAACACTTGGAGTTTATTATCCAAAACCACGACAAATAAATAAAAGAGAGGGTATGGTCCAGGCTGGGGGGACGGCTGCACCCCAGAGCCCCGCTCATCACCCCCACAGGGGCCGGGGACAGCGAGGTGACACGCTCAGGTGACACCCACCTCCCCAGACCGGGCCTTGACGGAGACAGAATGAGTACAAACAGCACCAGGGCTGAGCCAGCCCCCGGGGATGTCACCTGGAGCAGGCCGGGGCGGTGGGGCTGGCTCTAGTTGCGG
>NW_009944678.1:3037-15004 GCF_000696875.1 Nestor notabilis
GCCTGGGGGTGTGGGGCGGTGGCGGGGTAGGCCAGCCACACCATGGGGGCCGTGGCGGACAGCGGGAACTGGAGGGGAGATGTGATGTGTGATGTGGTGTGATGGCAGCAGAAATGCTCCTCACCACGGCCACAGCGAGGAAATGCTCCTAAACACCATGTCCTGGCAGCCCCGTGTCTCACCAAGAGGGCCCCGTGCACCTAAGGTGGGTTTTCCACACCCATTTGTCCTGGAAGCACCATCCAGCAATGGGCACAATAGAGGTGTGGGATCATGGGATGGTTTGGGTTGGAAGGGACCTTAAAGCTCCTCCAGCTCCAACCCCTGCCCCGGGCAGGGACACCTTCCACTAGAGCAGGTTGCTCCAAGCCCCTGTGTCCAACCTGGCCTTGAACACTGCCAGGGATGGGGCAGCCACAGCTTCTCTGGGCACCCTGTGCCAGCGCCTCAGCACCCTCCCAGGGAAGAGCTTCTGCCTCAGAGCTCATCTCAGTCTCCTCTCTGGCAGGTTCAAGCCATTCCCCTTGGCCTGTCCCTCCATCCCTTGTCCAAAGCCCCTCTCCAGGTTTCCTGGAGCCCCTTTAGGCCCTGGAGCTGCTCTAAGGTGTCCCCTTGAGGAGCCTTCTCTTCTCCAGCTGCCCCAGCCCAGCTCTCTCAGCCTGGCTCCAGAGCAGAGCTGCTCCAGCCCTCGCAGCAGCTCTGGGGCCAATATGATGCAACACCCAAACCCCAGCAGGCCCTGCCCCAGGGAACACTCCACCGCATCCCAATGCCTCACCTCGATCCCAAAGTACCGGTGCCCTTTTCCCAGCACAGCATCTACATACTCCAGGACCAAATCCACCGCCTCCTCCAGCAGGTCATAATTCAGGTAGAGACGTAGCAGCTGGGCAGCATCCACCTCCTGTGAGCAAAGAGGGAAAGGTCAACCAGGGAATGCACCCAGGAGCCACCACGATGCTGGAGGAACCTGCTCCAAGCCTCGGGAACAGGCACAAAGCATCTGGCACAGCTTCCTGGAGCTGGGAATGAGGGTGAAGTTCCAGTGAGGAGGAGCCCTGGAAGGGAAGGTGATGAGAGCTGGGGTGTTTGGCCAGCAGACAGGACACGCTGAGCGGTGACCCCCATCCCTGTTCTTACCTTGTAGCTGTTGATGAGCCAGTTGGGCAGAGGGATCCCATGTGCCAAGAGCTTGTTGATGACACAGCGATGGTACAGGCTGTTCTGGGATGGGTAACGCTCCAGATAGGATGAGAGCAGGCGCCAGGCTTCATCTGTGGCACTGCAAGGGCAGTATCTCCCCTTGGAACCTGTGCCAGCAGCTCCTGTCCCTGCCAGTGAGGCCACTGTGCCCTGGCCTGCTGCCC
Source organism: Nestor notabilis (assembly GCF_000696875.1). Lineage (NCBI taxonomy): Eukaryota > Metazoa > Chordata > Aves > Psittaciformes > Psittacidae > Nestor > Nestor notabilis. The sequence goes on from NW_009944678.1 coordinate 4,405, forward strand.
AAGGCCCATGAGGGGAGCGTGGTGACAGCACAGAAGCATGGATCTCCCCACGTCCCAGCCCCCAGCTCTGCTGTGAGGGGGTTTATGAACCTCTGACCCTCTGGATCACAGAGAGCAGCTTCGGGAGCTCTTCTCCCCCCTCAGCAGTCAAGGACCTACCTGGACTCTTTGGTGGTAACCAGGGCAGAGAGCTGGTTTGCTGCTAACCACTCCCAGGCCTCTGCCTGTGCTGCTTCCCCTCCCAGCTGCAGCTTGATGCACCTGCAGGTAGAGCAATGCAAAGGGGGGGGTTGCCTCCAGAGCCCCCCAACCTCACCACGGCTGCCAGTGGCAGAACCAGCCCCTGGCAGGACTATTCCCCAGCAACAGCCATGAATTAGGTTGGCACAAAAAGGCTTGGCAGGAAAAGGTGGGTATTAGAGTGATTTCTGAGCTGCTCTAAGTGCCAGCGAGGAACTGAAGATGTCAGCAAGCTTTAGGGCTTGGGTAGATGTCCTCCATGTGGCCAGCCACAGGACCAGGTCACAGCAGAGCTCACTGCAGAGGCAGAGGAGGAATCCTGGGGTTGGAGATGGGGACCTGACAACTGCCCTTTGAGAGCTGCCCAGCAGCTTGGACCCATCTCCTGTGAGCAGCAGCATCAAGCAGGAGATGCCTTGAGCCAGCGCAACAGGAAGGTCTCCAGATGCTGGTTGTACCTGGGCTGGGATCATCTGTGACCACCAGATGCCAAGTCTCACCCCTGAGACCAAGGGGACACCTCCCCCCCATCCCCATCTGCTCAGCAAAACTCCTTAATTTAACTTTTGAGGTGTGAAGGAGCAAGTTCCACCCAAAAGCACTACATTGGCTGGTGCCACATAGTCATTACATTCGCGGCTGCCACATAGTCATTAGCAGCCATGGCAAGAAGATGGTGGGGACAGCATCAGCTTCTGGCACTGGGGAGCTGCAAACTGCACCCCACAAGCATCGTGGAGCACGTGTGTGTCACCTGAGGTGGGCAGGAGAAGTTTGCTACGTACTTGAAGGTGAGTCCCTCAAAGATGGGTGTCAAGGGCAGCTTGAAGGTTTGGCACAGGGTGATGGCTGTGTCGAAGAGCCCGGCCCGGACCAGGAGAGCAACCGTTTCCTCAGGTGTGGAGTTGCCTGTGGGGAAAGGAGGATGAGGAACAACGGGGAGAACCAGGGCAGCAAGGAGGAGGACCAGGTAAATGCCTCTCCCAGCACACCCCAGTGCTTACTGGGGCCCAACCCTGCACCATTCAGCAGCAGTTACAACAGCACCACGGTGATGTCCCCGTGGAAAACACCCCCAGGGGTGCTCCTCATGGCACAGCTTGAGGCTCTCTTGGCCTCAGGAGCATCTCAGGAGCCACCCCTGGAGGGGCTGCATGAAGCAGAAGTGACCCACGGAGCCAGCCCTGGTCAGGCACAGGCTGGAGGAGGACACGGGCACTGCAGCCTGTGTCCAAGTGAACTCATCAGCTCAGCTCTGCCAGCACAGGCAGATGGGGCAGTGGCAGGAGGTGAGATCAAACTCAGCTCCTCACGTCTCCATTACTGGGAAATCATCTCCTCCTGATACTTAAAGGGAAAACCCATGTACATGTTATGTAACTTCTACCAGAGAGTGGTAGAACACACTCAGAGGGTCAGGGTGGGAGAGTTGCAGCTTTCTACTCCCCAAAAAAGAACCATTTGACAAGCTAACACTGTTGTGAAGCAGGATTGTCCAGGCCACTAACTTAAAAGTCTTGCACCAAGTGGGTGTTTTTAAGGCTTTCCAATTCTGCTTCATCTGGAGGCAATTTCCAGCAACATTTCCAAGCCTTTTAATCACAACTCAGGAGCTCAGCCCCACACTGCAGCCTGAAGCCAAAAGATGGGGGAAGAGCTAAAGATGCTTCTCCTGCTCTTCCTCTCCAAAGCTGCTGAACTCAGAGGCAAGGTCTCATAGCGGGGAGGGGAACTGGAGGGTCCCTGCCAGCTCCTGGCTTTGTCTCTGGGTCAGAAGCACATGGAGCTGGGACTGGAAGTGCTGTAACCACCTCAGGGGGAGCAGAGGTGGCTGCAGAGTCCCTCTTACCTGCCACAGCGGCTGTCGACAGGTCGTGCTGCACCAGCGTCAGCCGGATCCGGGACAGGACACATTCCCTCTCCAGGTCCTCCAGCTCCAGGATCTCGATTTGGTGACTTGCTGGAACACATGGAAGCTCTCAGCTTTGAAAACAGGGCTCTTTGGGCTAAATATCTGCAGCCTTCTGCCACCCTGAGAGCAGTCACAGCAGGGAAAGCACTGAAGGAAGGGTCAGGTTTTGCTGCCTTGAGCTGGGTCTGTCTCCTTGGTATAAATCCTGCTCTGCTCCAGATGTGAGCTGGTGGTTGGAAACAGCCCCTGCTCTGGCTGCCAGGATATGCTACAAACCAGCTCAGTCAGAAATAATTGGTTTAAAAATACCTGACCTGAAATTCTCCTGCTCTAACACTGAGGATTGCAAAACTAACCTGACACCACCATCCTGAGCTGGGGTAGACAAAGAGCAGAGACCTTACAGCAGGGACTCGCTACAACACCAGGGTTGCCAAGGAACAAAGGCTTGAACAACCAGAAATTGCTTTTTTATTGTGTTTAATTACAGGTTATTACCACTGAAAGTAAAAGGGATGGATGACAGGAGATAAAGCTGCAGAGGAGTGCTCAGCCTGGAGAAGAGAAGGCTCCTGAAGGGGACACCTTAGAGCAGCTCCAGGGCCTAAAGGGGCTCCAGGAAACCTGGAGAGGGGCTTTGGACAAGGGATGGAGGGACAGGACAAGGGGAATGGCTTGAACCTGCCAGAGGGGAGACTGAGATGAGCTCTGAGGCAGAAGCTCTTCCCTGTGAGGGTGCAGAGGCGCTGGCACAGGGTGCCCAGAGAAGCTGTGGCTGCTCCATCCCTGGCAGTGTTCAAGGCCAGGTTGGACACAGGGGCTTGGAGCAACCTGCTCTAGTGGAAGGTGTCCCTGCCCGGGGCAGGGGTTGGAGCTGGAGGAGCTTTAAGGTCCCTTCAATCCAAACCAGTTTGGGATTCTATGAATAGCTGTTACATGGCAGCATAATGCAACTGGGAGACACCAATACCAGAACTACCTCCCTTAAAACCCCACACTATTGACCTGAGCTGCCCTGAGCCATGTCCCTGCCCACAGGGGAGCAGCAGAGCTCTGAGGCTGGGGAGAGGCTGTGGACACACAAGAGACACAGGAAGCACCAGGACTGGACACTTACTTGGCACAGCCGTGCACTCCCCATCGTGGCTTCTCTTTGGGGATGCTCCAGGGCGCTCGTACTTGCAGGAGAAAGCAGAAAAGAGGGTTTATGCCCACCTGGTTCCCCTTGATAGACTAGATCTGAGGCAGAAGCTCTTCCCTGGGAGGGTGCTGAGGCGCTGGCACAGGGTGCCCAGAGAAGCTGTGGCTGCCCCATCCCTGGCAGTGTTCAAGGCCAGGTTGGACACAGGGGCTTGGAGCAACCTGCTCTAGTGGAAGGTGTCCCTGCCCGGGGCCGGGGTTGGAGCTGGAGGAGCTTTAAGGTCCCGTCAACCCAAATCTATATATACCCTATATATACACCAGTCCCTTCCCAAACACTGTCCTGCTTCTACACAACGACACAAGGGTGACATAGGGGACTGATGTCTGCCTTGAGTGGCACAAGGCAGCGCTGCACACACTGGCCAAGAAGGGGAGAGCAGCAGATTAAGGTGGTCGGTGCCTCCGCGCACATCAGAAAGGATTCTGGAAGCTCCTTCCCAAAAGTAGAGCTCCAAGTGTCCCCCAGTCAATAGCTCAGGTCAGAGGATTCACATAGAATCAAGGAATGGGTTGGAAGGGACCTTAAAGCTCATCCAGTCCTTCCCCCTGCCAGAGGCCACAGCAAGCTCAGGGTTTCCTACCACAGCTCCAGGCGCTGGCTGCACTATCCAGGCGTATTCCGGGCGGATCAACCGCAGGCAGTTCACAGCAGCAAGGAAACAATTTCCCTGTTTCTGGAGCCCCCGGAGCGTCCGCACCTCCCTGCCCAGGCGCATCCCGTACTCAAACATCACTGTTCCGGCTGAGGAGGGAAGGGGAATGCATCAGCCTGGAGCCAGGCAACCCCAGAGGCAGGAGAAGCAGTTCCAAGTGCCCATCCCGAGCTCACCCTTGCGGTAGTTGTGGCGGTAGATGTGGAAAGCATAAAGCAGCTCATAGTAGTTGTGGGTCATCAGGTCGACTGCTCGAGCGTGAGATTCGATGATCCCCACGACCTGCAGCACCCAAGGGGCTCAAGTGGGTTAAACCCCCCTTTAAAAGGAGAGCTTCTGTCCCCATTCCTCCCAGCACAGGCCAGTTACCTCGTTGTGGAGGTTCACGTAGGGGAATTCCACCAGGTCCTGGAGCTGGGAGCGCTCACACAGAACCACCACTAGCTGGCGTAGACAGTCCAGCTGCCTGCAGAGAGAACGGCACAGCAGCAATCCCATCTGCAGGCTTGGAGCCATGAACATGCTGCTGGCTGACAAGCTCCACAGGGTTTTTGTCTGGCTCGGAACCAACAAATCCCTTCAGACTTCTCCTGTGCTGGAAACAGAGATCCTGGATCCTCTGCAAAGGTCTCTCTAGAGGGCTCCCTCCCTCCCTCAGCTCTATTTGGGTAAGATTTATTCTCCAGCCTCAATTAAAAAGCATTCCTATCTCTCCTCTGAATGCCTATTCCAAAAAAGCTCAGCACATCCTCCTGTTAGGGTGAAGCTTCCTCTACCCTCTTCACTGCTGAAAGTCCAACTCTTTTCTTTACTCAACTAAACTGACTGGACTCCTAAAGCTTTTCAACATGTAACCCTTTAGCCATTCTTTTGGCTCTTCCCTGAATCACCTTTCTTTTCCCTCTCAGTTTCTTCCTTTGGGATAGCGCCCATCCCAGATATCCTTAAAAACCTTCTGAGCATGCCTTCTCACACACTAAACAGAACCTCTTAACCCAGCAGCCACATCATGCCCTGAAGTGTCATCTCCCTTTCAGTCTGATGGGGAAAATTGGTACATGGACCTCTGAGACAAGTGAGCATGAAGGTACAAAGCTGTCACCTACCTGCTTGGATCTGGGTTCTGCGTTAAGGCTACATATGCTTCACTGTTGTGACCCAAATCCAAGTGATGTTTGAAGATGCAAGTCCTCAAAGTAGCCTGAAAACACCAAAAGAACATAAAGCAACATGTTTTGAGTGATAAAACTGAAGAGAAATTCCTGTGGGAGCTCCCTGAAGAGCCAAATTGATGCAAAAGCAGTGCCCTGTACCTGGCTTCTCCAGTCATCTGCTGATTCCATGATGGCCAGGGTGGCCAGCTGGATGACCAGCTCTGGTAAACCCACCATGTCCAGCAAGCACAGGACCTGCAGAAGACAACAGCACCCTGGGTTATGTTGGCAAGAAGGTTTCTTTGGCCGTTAAAAGAGCTACTCCTGTCCCTACTAACCATGAGAGCAAGGTTTTGGCAGTGTTTAAGTGATCAGACTGGAACAGGAAAGGGTTTGGTTAACGCAGAGATCTGAATCAAATCCCAGCACAACAGGTCCAGGCTATGGCTTTCCTGAAGGATTCACCTCTACCCATTTGAGTTTTCCTTTAAGGTCCCTTCCAACCCAACCCACTCTGACTGTAGCACTGATGGTGACAGTAAACCCCAGTGACAGAGCTCCCAAGCACACATGCAGCTGCATTAAAGAAGTTCCCTCTCCAAGGACACCTGACAATCCTTCCTGGACTTTAAAAGCAGGGAATCCCTCTCAAGGAGCTGGGTCCCAGCCTGCAGCCTGGCTGCTCTCTGGCATTATGCAAGATCTTATCTCAACTCACAGACATTCATTTGCAGCTGCCTCAAAGCTTAATAACCTTCCCCTTAAGCAGCATCTCCCATCGAGCCTGGACATGTCTGGCTTCTGCCTCCAGCAGCTGGATCTCACCCTGCCTTTTCCTGCTGGATAACAAAGTCCTCTGCTATTAGGAAGCTAATAGGTGGAAAGTACCTAGTTTTCACTGCAGTCACCTCCTCATTCTCCCCCAGAGAAAGCAAATAGAGGTTTCACCAACCAAAAAATAGGGGGCTTAAGTCTCAAGTCACTCCCCTGAAAGCCAGGGATTGAGCAGGAATTCTCTCTCCGAGCAGTGTGTGTGTGGAAGGACTCGGTGCCAATTTACTTGGTCAGGATGATGTACATAGTGTTGGCTCAGCCCTACCTTGTTGTAGTACTGCAGGCGTGGAGTGGAGACCACCTCCCCCTCCTCAGGCTGGATTAGCCTGTCCAGGAACTCTTCTCTCCCCACCTCTGATGCAGCCTGGCAGAAGCAGTCCAAAGCCTAGAAGCAGACCAGAAAGCAGCTTGTGTGTGTCCCCTGGGGGCTGACCCAGCCTGTTGTACTGGTGAGAGGACACTGCTGCCTGCTCCAGCTCCAGTGCATGAGACCTGCTGGCCCCACGCTAACAAGAACTTCCCCAAGAGCAGGTCCCACCACCACCACCTTACAACCCCATCCTTTGCCTGAAGGCAGCAGAGCTCAGGATGATGGTACAGCAGAAACAAGGCTGGTCCTACCTGTGCACCAACTGCCTCCCAAAGGAAAAGGTCCCAGATCCCAGAGGGAGGCAGAGCTGGATGGAAGGAGACAAGATCCTCACCTTGTGGCCCTCACCCATGACCAGGTAGCACCTGCCCATCATGAAGCAGCAGGAGCCCATGTTCACGTGGCACCACGGCTGCAGCAGGCGAATGTATTCCTATGGGAGAGGAGGAACGGGAGACAGGTTGGACACAGGGGCTTGGAGCAACCTGCTCTAGTGGAAGCTGTCCCTACCCATGGCAGGGGTTGGAGCTGGAGGAGCTTTAAGCTCCCTTCTAGCACAAACCATTCTATGGTTCTGCAATTCAGGTAAGCACTCACTTGTGACCCGCAGGCACCCAGCACCAGAGGAAGGGTTAGCTCTGTAACATCAAAGTGCTATTTTGGTGGCTCCTTTAGCTGCTGTGCTCACAAAATTCCCAGTCTTCTAGCTCAAGGACTGGTTTCCCCACTCTCAAAGTCCTTTTGGTGTATGGAGACACCCCCCCACGCTCCTGAGAAACAACCTACTTCAAACAGCTCCAGCATCCATAGGAAGAGACTCAGAAACAGCCCCCTCTGCCCCCAAAATTCAGACATGATGCTCTGCAACCACTGCAAACCTGCTGCAGAGAAACACAGAGCATGAACCAGGGTGTACGTGTGTGAAGACATCAGGAGAACAGGCAAAGCAGGCGTGAGAGGAGCAGAATCTGTGCAGCAGGGCAGGAGAGGGAGAGCAGCCATGGATTACAGCAGCACAGACAGGCAATGGGGTGGAGCATTGAGGGCACCACAAATAAAGCCACAACACAGCCACTGGCCAGGGTGAGCTGACACAAGCTGGCCCTGTGCCTGCTCTGCCAGGATAATATAAGGGCTGCAAAGTGTCATCACTTGTCACTAAGCAGCGAGGAGGCACGATGACAACTCCAAAGCATCCCTCACTGGGAGAGCAGTGGATGCTCTTCGTATGTGAAGCAGCAGCAATGTCCCACTAGCAGGGGCTTAGAGGAAAGGAGGAGAGGCCAGAACCCAGCAGTAAAGCCAAGACCTCACAGGACAACCTGCACCTCTACATGTGCAATAAGCCACCAGCACATATCTCACTACCCCAGCCACTGGCCCGCTACAAGCCACGTGGCAACACACCGTCCAAACCCGGATTGAGCACCCAGATTAGCCAGCTCCAGCAGATAAATCCCACCTCGAGCTTGCTCAACAGCTTGTCATACAGAATCAGCCCCAAGGAGAGGTTTGGCTCTCATCCCAGGGCAGTGCTTTGGTTACTAGACCTTCTCTGGGCAGGGTGCTTCCTGCATTGCCACCTCTATTTGGGTCACCGTGCTTGCGCTCCCAGCAAAGCCGGTGTTAGCTCCCTGAGGTCAAGGCACTTAATCCATGTTGATGTGAGTGAGTGGGATCAGTAAGTGTAACAGAAGGTAGTGGGGAGGAGGAAGAGCTTGCTCCTGCAGAGATAAAAGCCTCTTGTGTCTCCTCGAGGCGGGACACAAGTGAGGCGAAAGCAATGCAAGGCAATTCGAAGGAGGGAGAACGAAGCTGCCCAAACCATGCTGGCATTTCCTGCCTCAAAAGCACATTTGACATTCTTCTCGGTGGCAATATGAGCACAAAAGAAAGTAATTCAGCCCCCAGGTGGAAAGGGGCTGAGAGAAGAAAAGGTTCTGTAAAGCACAGGAAAAGCCATCTCATTAATAGCAGCCTGCATAGCCCTGCATGCCGCAAGGACTGGCCTCAGCAGCGTGTCACATGGAGCTGCAGGCACAGGATCGTGAGGTTCAGAACTAGAGCACGAGTAGCTACAAGCACCCAGCCCCTGAGGAGCACAGGAGGAGATGGTGGAGGAACAGTGGCCTGAAATACAGCAGCCTACAGAGGCACCTGAGGAAAAGTAGTTCACTCCTCCGGCTCCCAAGAGGGTTGCAAAGATGATGGATGTTTCTTAAGCTGTGTTTTCACTACTAAGGACATGTAAGACACAGCTGAGCCCTCCAGGAACAGCACTTGGGTTGAAGACAGAGCCTTGTGAACCCCCAGCCCCGTGGGCAATCCATTTGGAAGGGCAGCACAGGAAAGGATGTGGGTACATGAGCAGCCAAGGAGCTGCTGGATTATGGGCTTGCTGTGACAGTTAAACAAGCTCCAGCAAGATGTTCCTTGCACATAGTCAGAGGAGCCCTGAGAGGCTGAACTCCTCCATGGGAAGGGTAGAGTAACCCTGAGCACTTCTGTCTCGGTTTGTCTTGAAATCATAGAAAGGAAAAGCATCAGATAAGCATTTAAAGTCATTCCCCAGCAAACTCTCTGTGATGTTATCTAGATTCGAGATATTGAGCAGAAACTCTTCTGTGAGCAGAGGTGGACACTGCAGGGAACAAGACAAGATGCATGAGGAAGATGGAGGAGATTTGCTACCTGCAGTTTGCTCATTGCTCTAACACCGTGATAGTTACAAGAGAGAGTTATAATAATGCCCCATCCCTGGCAGTGTTCAAGGCCAGGTTGGACACAGGGGCTTGGAGCAACCTGTTCTAGTGGAAGGTGTCCCTGCCTGTGGCAGGGGTTGGAGCTGGAGGAGCTTTAAGGTCCCTTCCAGCCCAAAAAATTCTGTGGTTCTATGATTCAATTCTCCAAAAGAATCATCCATGTTTCAGCTGCAGGACAAACTTCCAGCCCATCACCTCCAAAGGGAGATCTGGGAGGGGAGCACTTGGGAAGATTAGTTCATGTCCCGGCTGAGAAAGCAGCAGCAAGGAGAGCACAGATCGGACTCCAGCGGCTGGAAAGGTGATGGTTTGGGTAGCTTCTCCTAAGGAGAGGTAAGTAGCTGGGCAGAGCTCATTGTGGATGATACAGGTGTGACACAAAGTGTAGAGCTGCTACCAAAGGGCACCCACAACTGCACTCACTGTTCTTCCCCTTTCAGCTCCCAGAGCCAGCAGGAAGCCCTCACCTGGAGCTGGGTGTACTGACAGTTCCCCATCAGGCACTCTGGGAACAGGAAGCTGGGATTGCTGGGCCACCTGAGCAGAGGTTAAGGAACAGAGGACAAGCCAGGCTGGAGAGCTCGGAGAACTAGGCTGGAAGTCAGCTTGACATCCGTGCTCACTTTGTGGGGTGAAAGGAGAGAAGATTAAACCACTCTTTATACAAGTCATTATTCTGTAATAAGACTTATCCATATTAAAAACACCATTAACACATCTAATCCCCAACTGCCCAACTCTTGTTCCCCTTCCAAGTCTCCCAGCATCTCCCCTCGCCAAAGCAAGTTCCTAGAGCTCAGGGGCTTAAAGGCAAAAGCTCAAATCCTTTATTGTGCACCCAAATGGGGTGAAATCTTCAAATCTCACAAATCCCATTAACACCAACAACAGTCACTTGTCTGGGAGGCTTGTCTTGGAAATTTGGGTGTGGAAAACACTGATTTTGGAGCTGCAGATGGCAGAGGTGGCCATCTTAGCCCCTGAGTGCTCCACAGCCCAACACCCTAACCCCTCTGCTAGTCCCAACCCTCCTCCCACAGACCCACCGATGGTCCCAGCCTCAGGAATGGGACAATATGGAGCCTCCACAAAAGGACTCCAGGATTTCCATGCCTTATGGAACCTCCTCCTGGTTACAGTGAGCACAGGCAAGGATACAGGAGCGGCAGGAAGTCAGCCACTATCGCGGTGATGAGATGGGGCCAGTTCAAGCTTGTTTCAGCCAAGTTGGTGTTTGGTTGCAAGAAGAGTCGAGATATGATGTGCTTCCTGGCCACCTCCTGGAAGAACAGCTCCACGATTGTCTGAGGGCTGGATACTGAAAAAGACAGGTTAAAGGAACACTGAGAGGAGGGCCTGCAGCAGGCATGGAATCAACCAGGTTGGAAAAGAGCTTTAAGCTCATCAAGTCCACACTCCACCCCAGCACAGCCAAGGGCACCACTGACCCATGTCCCCAGGTGCCACATCCA
>NW_009944678.1:15123-23279 GCF_000696875.1 Nestor notabilis
TCGTGTTGATGCCGGTCCCTCTTTTCCCGTCCCTTGTTCCCTGGGAGCAGAGACCAGCCCCCTCCTGGCTCCATCCTCCTGTCAGGCAGTTGCAGAGAGCGATAAGGTCCCCCTGAGCCTTCTCTTCTCCACACTAAACCCCCCAGGTCCCTCAGCCCTTCCTCATCACACTTGTGCTCCAGGCCCTGCTCCAGCTCCGGTGCCCTTCTCTGGACCCAAGAGCCTGTCTGCACCCTGCTGCTCACAGATGAAGTCAGAGCCAAACAACAAAGCACGTCCAACACTCCAAACTTGTTGGGTTTGGATTTCTCTTGCTGTCTGCTGAAGTCAGAGGGAGCAGCAGGAGATCAAAGAGCCACAGAGTGCAATGTTTATTAACCACAACTCAATTATGAGATGAAAACAAAGGGCTCTGCTCTTTCTCTTCTTGCTCTCCTCACAACCCAGCTGCAGCCTTCCAGCTATTCCCTGCTGCGTGTTGCAGGGCAGGGCTGAGGGAGTGCTGATTTGGCTATCTGGCTCTGCTCAAAGGCCTCCCTCCTCATTCCAGCACTCCAATCTCCCATTCGTAACTGTTCTCAACGCCTCTCCCCAGGCTGCCACCTCCTTTCTGCCTTCCCTACAGTTTCACATACTTTCCCCCCCAAGCCACAGCAGCCAAACAGGACTTTCCTCATGAGCAGGCCAAGAACGAACCCACGACCCTGGCACACACAAAGGATGTTTTCAATTTTGCTTTCACTCCCTGACATTTACATGGAGGCAGAAAGTGCCTCCTGGCCCGAGACTCTCATTCAGGGAGAGTTTGGACTCCAGAGGTCACAGTCTGCTCACAAAGATGCCCTAAAGGCTTGTCATGAAGTGGAAGGGATCCTTCCCAGCTCCCAGCCCCTCACACGTGGCACTGCTGCCTGTTTGCCACTGGCTTCCTCAGCTCCCTCTGAAGCATCTCAGCCTCCAAGTGCAGACTAGTCCCAGCAGGCTCTTACTGGTGCCTCTTCTCCCCTGCCCCGCTCACCACCTCCCTCTGTAACCACTTCAAGGCACATATTCTAATTAAACTGGCTTATTGTCTTCTCCACTAGGATTTCTCCCCCAAAACAGTAACCCAAAGTTTCTCTCTTTGCAGTGAGACTTTCAGAAGTGTCCAAGGCCAGGTTGGACACAGGGGCTTGGAGCAACCTGCTCTAGTGGAAGGTGTCCCTGCCCGGGGCAGGGGTTGGAGCTGGAGGAGCTTTAAGGTCCCTTCCAACACAAACCAGGCTGGGATTCTCTGATTCTATGGAAACATGAATGATTTATCAGCTGCAACCTCCCCCTCAAGGCACCAGCTGTGAGCAACACTCAGGACTGAATTGCACACAGTTGGAAGTATAAGTGTGTTTTGGGGAAGTATTTCTACATGTTCATGCTTCCCTGAGCTGCTGCTGCGGGATAAAGAGCAGCACAGACCTGGTCTGAGCCACTACAGCCACTGTAACATATGGGAATGAGAGGGGAGCTTGACTGATACTGCCAAGGTCACAACTGATGTTTGGCTGAGGAGGATGGGAAGAAGATCCACGTCTCTGGTCCCAGACCAGTGATGCAAGATACTTGGTTGATGGTGGTTTTGGTGGACAGCACGACAAACACCATGTGGAGTGGGGTCACTCAACCACACACCCCATTAGCTCACTACATGGAACCATGGAATCAACCAGGTTAGAAAAGACCTTCAAGCGCATCCAGTCCAACCATTCCCAGCAGTGCCAAGGCCACCACTAACCCCTGGCACTGAGGGACTTGTCTACCCGGGGTGTGAACACTTGCAGGGACGGTAACTCCAGCCCTGCCCTGGGCAGCCTGTTCCAATGCCTGAGCACCCTCTGGGCAAGGAATTGTTCCTCAGCTCCAGCTAAACCTGCCCTGGGGCAGCTTGAGGCCATTTCCTCTTGTCCCATCCCTTGTTCCCTGGGAGCAGAGCCCAGCCCCCTCCTGGCTCCATCCTCCTGTCAGGCAGTAGCAGAATGCACGAAGCATTTCTGAGTGCAGGAGGTATAAATAACAGAAGCCCAGAGCTGATGAAGTGCTGTCTTACCCAGTCTATGGGCTGTTAGAGCAGTGGTGTCTGCTAACTCCAACACAGAGAGATGCTGCAGATTAGACTCCCTGGAGAAGAAAAAAAAGCCATCAGTGAAGAGACAACAAAACGCCTCCTGCTTTAATTGTGCTCATTGTTCAACTCGGATGACTCCTACTGCTGGAAAAGGCAACAGCCCCAGAACAGCGAGACCTCACATGGCACAATGAGCACAAGGCAAAGAGTCAGCTCAACACACAGCAGGAGCAAAACCACCCTCCCCAGCACAACCTGACTCCCCGAGCGATACTCCCACAGCAACCACCAGCTTTTCATATCAGGAAGGGCATTTCAGGTGGGTTTAGCACGAATCTACAATCAAAGGCAGAACGGGCAGGGCAGAGACTTACAGGGTGTCCACAGGGACGTCGGAGGCCAGGCACTGGCTTGCCCACCTGATCAGGTAGTAGGAGAGCAGCAGGGGAGAGGTGCGGTGCAGCAGGTCCTGCTGGGACTGGAACAGTTGTCCCCCTCCCAAAACCATCTGCAAGCAAAGCACAAGGGCTGGAACACCAAAAGCAATGGCAGGATAATGGCAGTCATTGAGGTTTGGGTTTGTCTCTCCTGCAAACACCGAGGTGGTTCACAGCCCAGTAGGTAACAAAACCACTCAGGAGACCAGCGGCGTCTTGTTTGTGCCAGAATAACCCAGTCACAAATTCCAGTGTCAAATCATAGAATCATGGAATCGTTTGTGTTGGAGGGGACCTTAAAGCTCCTCCAGCTCCAACCCCTGCCCTGGGCAGGGACACCTTCCACTAGAGCAGGTTGCTCCAAGCCCCTGTGTCCAACCTGCCCTTGGACACTGCCAGGGATGGGGCAGCCACAGCTTCTCTGGGCACCCTGTGCCAGCGCCTCAGCACCCTCCCAGGGAAGAGCTTCTGCCTTATCTCCAACCTATATCTCCCCTGTTTAAGTTTACACCAATTCCCCCTTGTCCTATCACTGCAGTCCCTGATGAAGAATCCCTCTCCAGCATCCAAGTGTCCAGTGTCACCTTGGACCAAGGGGTGAATTAACTATTCTGGTGGCCCAAACCCCGAAGGGAAAGGTGAACAAGCAAAGCTGTGTGTGCACAAGTGCTTCTCCAGCCTGCAAACACCAAAGAAAGGTGTAACCACATCACCAAGAACAAAACCACTTTGCTGCAGAGACCACACAGGGCCCAGTCCTCCTGCCCCAGTGTTGCATCCCCACAGGCTCCAGCCAAAGAGAAACAGTTCAGGCTTGTGAAGGACATGAGTATGTCAAGGTGGCAAAACAGCAGCTCCTGAGTGAGCAAGCAGCAGGTCACATGTGGTCTGTGAGAGCCTGGCTCCAGAAGGGCACCTTGCAACAGCTTTAAATGCTGCCAGAGCAACCTTATCCCAAACCATTCTATGTCCAGACCATACTATGATTCCATTCTATGGTTTTCCAGTGCCTAAATGGGCTCCAAGAAACCTGGAGAGGGGCTTTGGACAAGGGCCTGGAGGGACAGGACAAGGGCAATGGCTTGAACCTGCCAGAGGGGAGACTGAGATGAGCTCTTGGGCAGAAGCTCTTCCCTGTGAGGGTGCTGAGGCGCTGGCACAGGGTGCCCAGAGAAGCTGTGGCTGCCCCATCCCTGGCAGTGTTCAAGGCCAGGTTGGACACAGGGGCTTGGAGCAACCTGCTCTAGTGGAAGGTGTCCCTGCCCGTGGCAGGGGTTGGGACTTGGAGGAACTTTAAGGTCCCTCCTCACACAAACCAGTCTGTGACTCTATGATGATTATCCAGGAGGAAGGAGATTTCTTTTCAACCAAGCAGCTCCTGCAGTAGTGTTTCCAAGGTAAATAGTATTAGTTTAAACAACACTCCCTTTTGTCTGGGGACTCGTTCCACATCCCTGCGTCCACCCAAACCCTCAGCACCTTCCCTCAGATGGCCACATGCCCAACAGGATGGACCCAGCCCATTCCACGACCATAAACTCAGCTACCATCACAGTGGCTGTTTGCACTGACTGGAACAGCCTCAGAGAGGCCAAAACCACGGCCTGTGGGTAAACACTGGTGCCATGACACGGTCATCGTGTGCGCGCTGGCGTGGGAATGGGGAAGAGATGGAGAACTGTACGTGCTCAGGCAACGCTGTCGCAGATGGGAGGCTGGAAACAATGCCTTTCTCCCACAAAAAGAGGTTTAATTCCTGCTTTCTGGATGCTCAGCATGGAAAGAGCGAGCTGGGGTGTGAGCTTTGCTTAGGATGACAAAAGCCAACAGGGCTTGCCCAAGCCTGGGGCTAGTTCAACCAGTGCTTTGTGGGAAGAGACAGAGCTCCGAGCCTGGCACCAGCAGAACCCAGATCCCCGAGTTCAAAGAGAGCACAGCAGTAGCTCCAAGGGCTGTACTCACAGGATCTCCAAGGCGAAGGAGCAGCTGCTGGAGGACCAACAGGTCCCGACAGATCAGGAAGCGGATGGTGGCGACCTTACACACCCCCCAGCAAACCACGCTGCCAGCGGTAGCGCTCCCGTAGAGCTGGGTGAGGTTCAGGCGCATACTTAGGTGATGAGCTGGAAGATAAAACCACCCAGATAAAGGGCAGGAACTAGACCAACAAGAACACTTGCTGGAGCTGCTGCTTGCCCAGCCTGGATGTGCTGCTGAGGAGCTTTCACCTCTTTCCATGTCAGCGTCCGTCTCGTAGTCCATTTCTCGGATGAGCACTCCGATGGCATGGATGGGGTTTCTGATCTCCTGCAGTTTGCTGTGGATATCTTCCATCACATTCTCCCTACAAAGTGAGGATCATCAGCATCAACGTGAGATTTAAGCTCAAGAAGGCTCCCTTTCCTCCTTGGGTTGTATGAGATCAGCCTGGACATTCTTGATGGGAAACCTCTTCTGGCTTGGAGTTTTATTACAGCGCCTGCAGGGACTGGTCTATTTATTCCACTCCCCCAGGCTACCAGGAAATAGCAGGCAGATAGCTGGCATTCCACAGGGGAATGATTCCAGGAGGTTAGCACAGTAACCACACCGCTTGACCAAGGCTCTGACCTCTACCTAGTGTCTGCAGGCACTTGCTTTCCACACTACAATAATCACCTAACAGGAACTTGTTCCTCTTTATCTCACCTGAGAACCACCAGCATTTATTTCCTAGAGGGCTCCAGGCAATAGCAAGGGGGTTCTAGAGGGAAGACCCCACTAATGCCACCAATACCCACACTCCCCATCTCTGAGGGGACCTGGGAAAGTCCCTTCTTGCACAGGGAAAGCCCACACAGCTCCAATGAGCTTTGATGCCGATGGAAGATGGCTCCAAGGCAATCCCTGCTCAGGCATCCTGGTGTCCCCGCAGGGGAGCTTCTGCAAAAGCATCTCCTTACGTGTCATTAGCTATCAAGTCCTCCAGGATCTGCTCTGCAGCCTTTTCTGGAGGCTGGAGGCGGGAGCAAGCCATTTCCATGAGGAAAGCCATTTCCATGGAAATTGATTCTCCGATCAGGCGAAGGCACTGGACAAGACAGACAACATCACGAGACATCTCCAAATCTGTAATGAAAGAATCTAACTGTATATTTACAAGAGATTTCAAAGGGAAGGTGGGAGGACCATCAAAAACCAGTTAGTTCAGCTCCCAGCAGCAGATTGGTCTCAGTCCCACACGCTAAAATGACCCTTCCCTAACTACGAGGCCAAATTAAAGCTTAGGAGTTAACAAGGGAAAGATTTGAGCTTTATTATTTGGAAAGTAGAAGCCAGTGATGCAACAATAAAGCAATGAAATTCCCTCCAAGGGATTTTCTGCCCAGCCACAGGTTGAAAGGAAATCATTAGTGCAGTGTAAGAGCAAAAACCAGCCCGGAGCAAAGAGCTCAGCTTCGCTCTGCCACGCAGAGCACACTAATAACAGCAGCTCCCTACTTGCTGCAACAGCCCAGGGAGGATTTTTGCCTTCTTAGAGGGGAGCTGAAAGCTCGGCCCAGTGCAAATCCCCATTTTGCAGTGCAGTCCTTCATCCATGTGTTTTTACAATCACATTTGGGGAGCAGTTTGAAGCAGACAAAGCAGGGACTCTGAGCCTCCCAACGCCAGCCCAGGCCAGCTGCCCTTCCCTCAGGCCCAAAATAGCTCGAGCAAAGGGATGACAACTCCTCTTAGAAAAGGCACTCGAGCATGAAAGTGGAGCTTAGGTAACATTTTCCATTGCTTTTTTCCTGGTGAAACGTCATTCCCAGGCCAGCAAAACACAGAGGGCACCGTGGTCACAATATTAACAGCAGGGTTTGCACGCTCTGGTATTGACTTCCCAGAGAGAAGAAACGGGGACAATTCCTCTCCAGAGCTTGCACAGGAACCTGATATAAAACACTGAACCCAGGGCCAGGTTGGACACAGGGGCTTGGAGCAACCTGCTCTAGTGGAAGGTGTCCCTGCCCGTGGCAGGGGGTTGGAACTGGGTGATCTTAAGGGCCCTCCAACCCAACCCATTCCCTAATTCTATGAAAAACTAAGTTTGCAGCACTGGGTGTTGAGCCCAGGGTGCTCAGAGGATCACAGGTTTCCTCCTCATCTGTAGTGTCTGAGTTTACTCCATCACCAAGACACACAGATTGGGGAATATCACAGAAGAGAACTGCTTGCATTGAGTCCCAGTAGGTCTTACAGCTCCTGGTGGGGATGGCAAAGCTGCCAAGCACCCAAATGAGTTAAGGTGAAGCAGGGTTCATGTTCTGCCCCACAGAGAGGCAGCATGAAGAGGGCACCAGTTAACCACAGCCTACACAGGTACCTTAGAAAGCTACAAGGGCAAAGGATCCACCAATGCATGTCCTTGTCACCCAGCAACAAGCAGCCTGGAACCTAAGATTAATCAGTTTTGAAGTGTCTGCAGTGAGTCACAGCAGCTCTGCAGCCTTGACATCATTTTCTATGTCCTGCTGTGAGCACGGTGGCTTCACAAAATAAAGCTCCCTCCAAATGCCAAAATAAGAGAACTATCTCCATGTAGACAACTATGGAGTCTTCAAGGGACTCCTATGGAAGCTCCTTCATCCCTCTGCCTAGAGCTTCCCGGGTGTGCTTCCAACAGTGAAAAGCTCCAGGTCTCCCCACTCACCATCAAAGATGGCAGCATCGTCCTCAGTCAGGAGGTGCTCATTAGAGAGGAGATAGAGATGGTCCACCAAGGAGCAGGGCACGAGGAAAGACAGGGAGCCCTAGAAAGGTGAGGAGAAAGTGCTTCTTGTTGCTCCCCAAGCGCCCAGCTCAGCCAGATCCCCTCTGTGGCCATCACAGCTTCAAGGTGGCCACAGCAGCCCAAGAGCCACCACCCAGCCTCACCTTCTTGAGCAGGCACACCATGCCCGTGTAGGACCAAGGGCCTCGAGAGAGCTTCTTGGTACTGAAGGCAACAAGCATAGAACTTGGACCAGAACTCCACCTGCAGCTGCCAGAACTCCTCCAGTGAGCACTCGTACTCTGTCACACTGCCCTGGAACTAACAGGACACAGAGTGAGACTTCAGGTGAATACAGACAGAGAACAAGGGACAGAAAGAGTGGTGTTCAAGCTGCTGTGTTGGTGGTCTGGTCTGTCACGACCAGTGCCACATCCTCACGTGGTTAAGGTTTAGAAACAGCAGTTACAGTTCTCTTCCTTGTCAAAATACAGGTATTTCCCTAACAGCAGTGAACCACAGAGCAAACAGCAAAGGGAACAAAGCCCACAGGAACCATTTCTTCACAAGCTTAGTTAAAGTGGTGTTCCTCAGGGGTTGCTACTGAGACTGGTGCTGTTAAACACCTTTGTTGGAGACACAGACAGTGGCTTTGAGTGATGCTTCAGTGAGTTTGCTGGTAACACCAAGCTGTGTGGTGTGGTTGACAGGCTGGAGAGAAGGGATGGGGGTTCCAGAGGGACCTGGAGAGGTTGGATCAAGTGAACCTCATGGAGTTCAACAAGGCCCATGGGTAAAGGTCCTGCCCCTGGGTCAGTGCATCCCAAGCACAAATAAAGGCTGGGAGAGACTGCGTGGACCAGCCCTGAGGAGAAGGACTTGGGGT
>NW_009944679.1:0-8230 GCF_000696875.1 Nestor notabilis
CAACCCTAACTATTCTATGATTCTACGGTTTCTCTTCATCACTGAGTTTTCACCAGGTTTTTAAAAGACTTGCAACTAAATTTGTCTCATCAGTGATTTTGAAATTTTCTTCCCTAGAAACATAAAATGGTGGTGGCAAACAAAATATTTTGACTTCTTGAGAAGGCTTGGAAAGATACCATAAACCTTCTCTTCTGAAATGCTAATTATGAACAGCCCATCTGCCAGAGCTCAGTTTCCATAAAATATGTAAGAGGCATCCACAGTGAAATAGTTATGGTAATATAGAGAAACCTAGTTCACAGCTGTCATTTGAGCAAGGTCTGCCATGAGACATGAGTCTTCAGTCTTCAGTGAGACTATCTTTCAGCTAGAGCATGACACCAGGTGAGACAATAGTATGGAACAGAGTAAAATTTGTTTCCTTCTCTCCTGTAGACGTAAGATGACATTTTTATAGAGCATTTAGAAAAGAAATGTCTCTGCTCTGTATTAATCTCTCCAAAGAAAAGCCAGCTGCAGAAGACAGCTAGACACACTTGAGTTAAACCCACTGAGGCAATGCTGTTGCCAGAATCGTAAGTAAGTAAAGTCATTTGTCCCCTAAAGCTTGGCTACAGCAAATTTTTCCTTAAGAATGTCTTGTTATGAAGGTCTGGATTTACAGGAAAACCAGTATAAATGCATGCAAAAATTTAAGCAAGGAAAACAGTTCTACAAAATCTATATAATCTGTGAAGTCTGCAAGGTCATCTTTTCAAGACTGATGGTCTGCTGTATGATTTATCGTATTAGCAGCACGAAATGTTTAAGGTTGTCTCATACTACTGACAACTTTTTTTTGACCTTGAAGAAACTGGAACCTCAGACTTAAATGAAAACCGTTTCAAATATTTCACTTGTATGTTCTTTACTATTTTTGACTTTCTGTGTGTGATCTTGGCCAAGTCAGCTTCTCTGTGTCTCAGGTTTAGAGGGGAAACTACTGAAGTTATTCGTATAGCATCATCTTTCTGGGAATAGGGAATTTAAAGTGGAATAAGAAAATGAAACTCCTAGAGCATTATGAAAGAGAATAATGCTGAGCTTATACATATATATTTACATATACCATAACACAGTATGTATGTATAATGCATAAATACATATACATATACATATACATACACATATTTGCTTTAAATTGTAGTCTTAAATTCTTCAAAGATTATTATTAATGGCCAGATGATTCATCTTTAAAGTAAAAGAGTAGCTGTAGTGTGACAGTCTCATCTCTCTCTCGCTACCATTGGTAAAAACCCTCCAGAACATGCTTATAAATGGGCAAGTGGAAACGACAGTAATAATGCTGTGCTATTAGAGTTATTATTCAAAATGGGTTATTTTAGAAATTGAATAGATAAGGTGTCAGCCAGACACACCTGTGTCAGTTTGCAAATACAGTTAACAGAAATATGGTCAGTCTGGGAAGCTGTTCAGTTTAACAACAGTAGGTATCTTTGGGGTGAAATGAGTGTCTCTCAGCTGTACCAGTGTTTTTGAGGAGCATGACTCAGTTGCCTAAACAAATGTATCTAGTGTGATTTTAGGTGTTGTGGGGTATCCTACATGGCTGTGAGTTGGCATCTGGAATGATGCAGGTCTACATAATCCCCATGTAAGGATGTCTCCGATTTGTAAGATGTCTGAGTGGCACTTATCAAAAGCATTCCACTAAAGATCTCTGATAACTACAATGGCAGGTTAGATTCTATCTCCTTTGTAGACTCCTGCATTTAAGTATCTTCACGTAGGGTAATACGAAACGTCTTTATGTTAGGATCCAAACCTGATGCCTAAGTTTGCCATAAGCAGAACCTGTGGAGCAGTTCAGCTATTATGCAGCTGTAAAAGAGCAGTGATTTTTGTAGTCATAGGAGTTGTACATAAGTCTTGTATGTTCTGTAAGGCTACTGTGGGCTCTTGGTGTACAGTTTCTGAAACACTATAACTAGTTCATAACTATGTTGTAAGAAATATTATAAACAGCAAGTTCTGGTTTTCTTGGTTACTTTCAGTAGATACAGCTGTCAGGTTACTGAGAATTAGAGTGCAATTCTTCATTAGAGACCTTACTAACTGTGCAGGAGGAATGGTTTTGAAAGAAAATGTTGGGGAGGGACTCTTCATTAGGGACCGTACCGGTAGGACAAGGGGCAATGGCTTCAAACTTAAACAGGGGAAGTTTAAATTAGATATAAGGAAGAAGTTCTTTACAGTGAGGGTGGGGAGGCACTGGAATGGGTTGCCCAAGGAAGTGGTGAATGCTCCATCCCTGACGGTGCTCAAGGCCAGGTTGGACAGAGCCTTGGGTGACATGATTTAGCGCAAGGCGTCCCTGCCCATGGCAGGGGGGTTGGAACTAGATGGTCTTAAGGTCCTTTCCAACCCTAACCATTCTATGATTCTATGAAAATAAGCTTTGCATTTCTTGAAATATGCTTTGAATATTTAGAAAGGAAGAAAACAGTTATCAGTGGATAGAAAGCTGGAGATCAAGTGTGCCTAGAGATGAGGCTAGGTATAGGTCATTTCTGAGACAGGATTATGTGATTGAAAAGGTGAGGATTGGAAGGAAAGTTTTTTTCATAGCAGTTTGACTTTGGGACTATTTTCATGTGAATATGTCATGATTCTTTACTATGTAATTAAAAGAAGTTCCTCCTTCAGAACTCAGATTCCCAACTACTATTTTATTGCCCACGCTATATGGAATATCAGTATTTTTGTTGTTAACTGCTTGATCAGTATCTCCATATGAGCAGAGCTAGAGATATTTACATGTGCTTATGAAGTGGTTAAACATTTTTAGTAGTTCAGGGCCAGACTAAACTCTTCGTTTATAATTAGCTGTCTTTACATATTTTGCAGTGTTACGTTGATGCATGTTACAGAGTACATACGTGACCTACTAATCTTAAATTTCTCCAGTGTGAAACGGCTAGGTTAAATGCCTTTCATAGGCCATAACTGTGCTAAACACCTGCAAAGACCTTCTTAATTTTCAAAGAACCAAAAATAGAAAATTCTGGCTTTCTCACAGATGTCTAAGTAATTCCAGGTCAGTCTGGTACTCCTCTGGAAGATTGTCAGTAGTTTATTCAGTGGCTGTTTTTTACGTTTTTTTACAAAGACAAAATCCTGTGTATCTTATCTTTAAGCACTGTTTTAAATATTGCAGTGTAATATTGCAGTGTACCCATGGTGGTACTATTCAAGTCTGCATATAAACTATGCCAATGATAACTAACACCATTTCCAAAGGAGTTTAGATTAAAATATTTTCAGTTTTATGGTTTGTTGTTCATCAGATATCCTGATATGTAAGAATGCTGGTTGTTTGGATAACCATTGTGTTATGCTACAAAGGAGACTTTCTACCAAAGGCAGTTGGCAATTTCTCCTTGCATTTTGTTCCTAACGTTTCTAGAGCTGGAATATATAGCTGGCAATATAATGTACCTTCAGGGTGCCTTCAGTTTCCCAGGTGCTCTCTGTAGCGTCAGCGTGTGGTTCATGTGTAGCCTGAACTCCATGCTGGATTCATCTTTGCTGCTAGCCCGTTTCACAGCAGGTCTCAGAACATGGTGTGTGCTGCACAGATGCTAGACACTGCGCATAACTCCCACTAACTCTGCTGTGCATGCTGGTATGCACAGTGAGGTCTTTATATTTCTGTAATGGGAGGGAGAATGTTCTGTTTAAAATGTTGTATTTCATGATGTTATAAATACATAAATGCCTTTAGTAATGGTAGTCTGAATGGAGTAAGAAGGATATAATCAGTTCTTTTTTCTACACAGTTTTACAAAAGCAGCATTTGCACTTTTAAAACTGTATTTTATAATACCAGTGGCTATTTTATTTTACTGCATTGAAGTCTTATCCTAGGCTGAAACTAACTGAAATTTAAATTACTTGTCATATTGGATCAGATGAATCAGAACATTGTATCTGGAATCGTTTTATTAATTTTCCTGGGAAATAGATTTTAATGATTTTTTTTCAGTGTTGGAATTGCTACTGATTGTGTTAATTATGCATATTTCAGACATTTAAAGTAAGTATTCTGTTTAAAAAAAAAAAGGAAAAAAGTTTGATTTTATTGCTTTTCCATCAGGGAGACACATGCCAGCAAAACACAGAAGTCACTGCACTCCTAATGGTCACTGGAGGTCTACTTTTTAAAATGAGTTGCACTTCGCAAAGCTTGAATGAGGTCTCCTTTGTTTGTTCTTACTCTATATACTTCTTGGAACATTTTCTTTTGAGTTTTCTTGTTCTTAGTCAATTATGATGTGTGATGGACTGGTGTAAGATGAGGACCATGATATCATTGTGCAGCACAAGTTTCAAAACTGTATTTTGGCCATTTTGTCAAAGGAACAAAACTTGTCTGGAGAGGAAATGACAGATGATGATGATGACGATGATGAGGAGGAGGACAATGAAAATGAGGAGGAGGAGGAAGAGGAAGAAGAAACAAAAGAAGAAGGAGAAGAAGCAGCAGAAGGAGAAGGAGGAAAAGGAATGGAGGAAGAAGAAGAAATAGAGGAAAAATATGAAAAGGAGAAACACAGTAAAACACCTGAGGGAGAGAAAAGCAATAATAGCACAGTGGAAACTGAAAAGGTAAAAGCCTTTACGCCTTTTAAGTTACTGGTGTCTGAAAGAGTTTGTTTCTATAGCAAACATTAGTTTGAATATATGTGTAGCTATCTTGTAAATGCAAGGTTGTTGTTTGGGGTGGTTCTGGTAGAGGGAGGACCACGTAGGAGTTAATAATTAAACATTTCATTCTTTAACAAGTTTAAAATTACAGATTTCATTGTTTTGTCTCTCTATAGACTGAAGAGAGCACTCAGAAAGAGACCATCATTCAGCAGGGTAAGAATACAATTCCTAAGAATTGAATCATTGTGGACATTCTAAAAACATAAAACTTTTCTAAGCAATCTCTATTATAAAAATACTGAACAATGAAGTTATTGTCAGTAGTTGGTAAATCTTGAGAAGTGGTGAAATTTGAAAGGCAAAACCACATTACTAATTGTTAATGCTTTGAAAGAAAAATATACTTTTCCCAGTTATGTATTTGAGGAAGTCCACAAGAAGGACTTTCTCTTAGCAGGACTGTATTTTACTGATAGCAGCTGTAGTTGTGTGGTTGCAATGTAATGGTAATTGTATTACCTCTCCCAACAACTTCTTTAGGTGCCATGTTTCTTCATTTCAACAGAGAAGCTTGTGAAAAGCCTTTCTCATCTCTTGTTTACTGACATTTCCTCATTAAGTTCACGAACAGATTATGTTAGGCTAAATGTAATTACTGAACACTGTTCAGAGATGGCGAGGATGGAAGTCTAGATGAAGCTTGTAGCTTTGATGGCAGTTTGAGTGAACTGTATATTCCTTTAGAAAAGCTGGGGAGCATGAAGTTGGGTGCCCTATGTGCAAGACAAAAACACTTTTATTTTAAAAATTCTGGAATAATCTATGATTGTTCTTTTGAAAGAAAATAACGTGATATAAAAAAGACCACTGTCCTAGTAATGAAGAAGCCATACCATTTATTTTCAATATTATAGTGGAAATAGCTTGCCCAGAATGGATGCTTAAATATTTTTCCATAACCCAGTGATCTGGAAGTTTTGATATTAAGTTCTAAATTTATATCATTCATGCAGGGACTATAGGAAAATTTAAACATAGGAACATCAAATCAGATGGAAATTTTTTCTTTTCCCAGAATTGTTTCTATGGAATAAAATTCATGCTGAACCATAACTCCTGCCCTAAAAGTCAGATTTTCCAAATTGGAATATACTTTCAAAATTAGTGTGCAGGACATTGTCTTTTGTCAGCAAGAGGAAACTATGAGTGTAAAGTCAAAACATTTCACATAATGTCACTGCTATAAGTGTTCTGTTCTCGAAAAGAAAGCACCTGGAGAGTAATATAAAGGCACTATATAGAGAGATTAAAAAAATAAAAATAGACTTGTCAGGCTGGGCATCAAGGTGAACTGAGTATTCTGATTGTTTCGGGTTTTTTTTTAGATCCATGTTTTATTTAGTGACTTTTACTTCAAAAATTATTTGAAGAACAATTTTTTCTGCTCTTCATTTGCAAGAATCAGAAGTTAATACAAGCATTTACATTGTTGTAGAGAAAGAAAGCACTGATAATCACACTGTGAATAATTCTTCAGAGAACACTGATGACCAAATAACTGGAGGAATCACTGGGAGAGCAAAGGTATGTGTCCTGATTTTTCCTTCTAGCTTTATTAGTGACCAAGAAGGCAGTGGCTAGTTACTAAGCTGAAGCAATACCTCAGTTGACGTGATCTGCATAAACAAGTTGCTGAGCAACCTGTCCCTTCTGTTTATGATTTGATTTTATTTTGTGATAAAATAACTTAAAATTGTCCAAATAATTGTTCTATTAAAATAAATCATAGTACTTTTGTCAGTAGCAATGAGATAAAGCCCATTATCACTTGTTAATGTATAGCATGCCCATAAAAGACAGGTTGTTAATCACATGAGATTTTGGTGAGGCAAAATCTTAGGACTTGTTTCCTATGGGGTGTTGTCTAAAAATATTTTCCACCATATTTCTCTCTGAAGGCAGCCGCTGAGCTAGTTGACCTTGTATATATTTCCAACATGCACAGGTTTAAAGAATGCAATTATATGTATATATATATATATATAAATACCTTATATGGGATTTCTTACAGGTTTAGGATCCAAAGGTTGCTGCAGAGACTGGCTGCTGTGTTTCCTGTTAAGCAAAGACCTCAAGCACCAATTAACTTTGAGCACATGTGTAGTCTTGCTGACATAAAAACACATTGCCATTAACTTTAATGGGACTACGCGCATGTTTATAATGAAGCATATTAAACATTTACTTCTCTGGGGCTTTGCAAGATCTGAGCCTATATTTTTGGACATTGCCTCAGATTCTTGTTTGAAAGAAAGACAAGTAGTTGCACCACTTGCAGTATTTTGTACAAAATGTACAGTGTGTAATTTGACAAAATTCAATCATTTGTAACTCCTCTGATTCCTATGTGCTATTTTCACACATTTCAAATATTGCAGCAGAATGTTTTTGATTAACATTTTTTAAGTAGTCATTTTGTATGGAGAAAAGGAATATTTTACCAAGAATAAATTTGTGACCTCAACTGACCTTGGTATATACAAAATGTTTTATTTTGTTTTGGTTTTAACTTCAAATTTCATAGCTGTTTTGGGCATATTATTTACCTGTTTTTTGCTTCAGTTTTCCCTGTTTAAGCGAAAGGCACTGAAAGGCCAGAAAAACGTAAACAGCAAAAAGGAAGATAGATCAGGAAAGCCATTACAGAGTGAAGAAGAAGAAAAGGACAACATAGGTGGTGAAGACAGTAAAGATGAAAACCAAAATCATACATTGGAGAATTCCAGGGAAACTGTGACCAACCAGGATGGAAGGATGAAATCTTCTACCTGTATATTACTCTAACACTGTTCTAGTATGTAAAAATTTGACAGTCTTAAAGCACATAGAGCAGTTTTTACTTGAAAACTATTATGACTCACTAGAGATGTTGATGGTTGCATTTTTGATTGATTTGATTGC
The DNA here is from genome assembly GCF_000696875.1 of Nestor notabilis. NCBI lineage: Eukaryota > Metazoa > Chordata > Aves > Psittaciformes > Psittacidae > Nestor > Nestor notabilis. The sequence continues at coordinate 7,675 of NW_009944679.1, forward strand.
GGTGATTTTAAACATGCAGGCAATTTTCTTTATATTTATTGGTAATTTCAATTGTTACTGATATGCTTATCAGCACCTTGCTGGAGTTCTGTGGCCTTAACCATTAGTGTTGTAAAGCAAAATATATTTTTTTATGTGAAAAGTTGAATACAGGCATTTCATGGCTTTTGCTAAATAATTTTATTCTCTTCAGTCTACAGAGAACCACTTTCAATATGATAGTCTTGCAAAATTGTATTATTTTATTTAAGATACTACTTGGTTTAATGATCTAGGTAAAAACACTGAAGTTCACATTTTAAAGAGGGTATTCAATTACCTAGAGATACATATGCCTATTTCTGTTTCGACTTAGAAAAAATAGCAATAAAACATTCAAGTTAACTGGCAGGTCATTATTGAGGAATTTACTTACATATGTGCCTAACTTCATATATCAAGCAGTTCCATTGGAAATGGTACCCAAGAGTAATGTAAGTATGTAAGTATCCTGCCAAACTGGGACTTGAAGAAGCCTTTCATTTCTCAGAGGTGCTCAACACCTTTACTCCTGCTG
>NW_009944679.1:8261-14368 GCF_000696875.1 Nestor notabilis
GCGTAAGCTGATGGGACTCTCTTCACAGAATCAGGCCAAATAAAATCTGGACATCCTCACTGTTGTTTCATTTGGATCCTAATCCATATTCTTTGAACCCTCATACTTTAATGAGTCTCTAGTGAAGCTTTTCTTACAGGAAAATAATGTAACCAGAGTTACTATGGAATACTTTGGTATGACGAACAGATCATTATGAGCTAAATATTCATGTTTTTCTCAGGCAACCTGGCCTTTCTTCAGAAGGATACTGAGCAGCAGGAGTAATGAATCCCATTAGTGGCATGGATGAGCAGAATGTTTGAAGGTTTTAATTAGCCAAGAAGCAGAAGTGACAAACCGCCTATTCTAATTGCTAGCATTCCTTCTAAATGAAATGTGATTTCTGAAAACTCAGTCCTTCTGAGTAAGAAATATAACCCTTACCATGATGGATCTGATCCAGGGTCTGTATGCCCCTTACTAAAATATGCTTATTTTTTTATGAATATACATAAATGTATATGAATATACAAGCTGTAGCATAAATATAAAATAAAGAATTATTTCTAAACAGAGTACTTTTCAGAATACTTTACAAGGGACAGATGATCTTTCTAGAAAACCTAGGAAAATGGTATTTAACTTCACTGATACATAAAAATATTTTAACTTGCCTTTGGCCATATTTCACCTTTGGATTATCAGTTTTTCCTAGTTTCAAAGCTGCTTAAATTGCATATAATATAGTCAGAAGTGTCCAGAGTTGGTTTTGACCTACAAGTTGATTCAGCTGAAAGCTTTGTCCCTGCAAGTATGGAAGGTGCCTAGATTCTTTCACAGGGCATCCTCTGTGCTACAGTAAGCATTGTACTAAAAACCTGGATGCTTGGGTTATCCTTTGCCAGAGTTAATTAAGATGCTTTGATTTCTGTTATTTTTCTTCAGGCTACTCTCGAGTTCTGCAGTGAACTTACATGAGCTGGTTTTTTTCTGCCAATGTTTGTTATATTTACATATTTTCTTGTTTTCCTGAATGCAGATGTGGTTTCTGTTCTACTTGGATACTCTTGTGAACAGTAAAGAAGTGGAAAAAAAGAGATAAAGTAAATAATGTTCTCATTCATTTAAATAAGCTTTAACTTACCTTAAGAAAAAGCAGGAACAGATTAATCTTTCTTTTTTATATTTCTTCCTCAGTAATAAAAAAATATTAAACGAACAAAACAAATTACATATACGTGTGTATTAATTTAAAGGTGTCTTTTTTTTAACAAGTTCACAATCCTTATGATAAAAATGGAAGGGATTTTTATTATTGAAAGGCTTTTATAAACTGATGAGCATCAAAAAGTAGTAGAAAGATTTATAGTGAATTTTTCTTTGTTTTTTTCTTTCTTTTCCCAAAGATAACTGCATCAACTTAAATCTTTGTGTCTGGATTTCACTGTCCTGTCACACAGCTGAGATCTTGCTTTAGAATTGCTGGTTTTCTAAAATTTCACCATCAAACCTACCACAAGGTGGAGTTAGTGCTCTTCGAAAATTCTGAAGCCAGGACATTTCCTCTGGCCCCTGAAAAGCACTGGAAGACCCGCATTCTGTATCCAATTTTATGATTCAGAATTCTCTGAACACTTTATGTTTTCTGGCATATTTCTTTGGGAGATAAATCACTTTGGTACGTTGACATATTTATATAGTGTATTTTTGAAGTTTTAGACTATGTGTATTTATAAAACTACAAAGAAAAATACAATTCCTCATTTATCTTTCAGTGTGTACATAGATGTTCAGTGGTCACTTCTGATACATAAATGTAAATCAAGGTATACATGTTTGATCTAAAAAGAAGTGCTATTAGTGCATCTTATATATATATACACATATGCACTGACACGTATATATTTATATATGAAGATACATATATATAGACATATGTATGTATGTGTATATGTATATGAATGATCATGTGTACCTGACCTCCTAAAATTTCCATTTCATCCATATATTTATATATCCATGTTTACTGATTCCTGGAAGCACAGGATTTATTTATGCAGTTACTGTTCCTATGCAAGTTTGTGGTGACGGAAGTGAAGAAGGAGAGAACATGCTGTTTAGACAGCATTTTGTATACCCCAAGATAATAATATATCAAATTAACTTTGTGCAACTTTTTCCTTTTTTCTTCCAGGAAATAGTTGGATAATATGCAAACTACATCCAATCTTTGTCCCTGGGGGATATTTTTAGGCATGCTGTTGACATTAGGGTAGTTGAAGTAAATTGAATTAATTCTATAATGGTAAGCCACTGTTAGTCCTGATGATCATGTATGCACAAGCTAATCTTACATGACTATTGATAAACTAAGTATGGGTTCATTTAAAATGCATTCATGAATAAGACATGAACTTATCCAGCTTATGACAACTGACTTTTGACGTAAAGCATTTTTGACATTTACTGAGTATATCAGAAATGCTTTCTTGCACATGAAGACCATTCTGTACTCAATTCTGTTGAAATTGCTTGCCAGGCTCCTTGTCAACCGAGAAAGAGGTGATTCTTAAAGCAGCATAGTTAGACTACCGCTACCAATACTACCATAATTACTCTCTGCATCTAATACCCCCAGGTGATGAAGTAACACTTTATTCAGCTTTACGAGATGTACCCAGCAGCATGGATGCTTAACAAAATAGAAAAATAAATGTTAAAAAAATACCTAAAATATTAGAATTAGGAGTAGAAAGGAAATCTGAGCTAGATACTAAAATCCAATATTCAGCACATTTTAAAATGCCCAAATATTGTATAGGAAAATGATAACCATTACTGCATCCTTGGACTATTTTCTCTCTTTAAAATATAAATAAACTATCTCTAAAATCCCTGGGAGTGTTTTTAAGAGCTGTGTTATTTATACTATTCATAACTCAGGGGGTTTACAACATTTTCACACCCTGCTATGTCTAAATTATTTTAAGAATATAAGTAGTGTCCAGGTTAAGTGTGATGAGACTGCTGATGGTGAGAGTTGGAGACATTCATGCTTTGGTAGTAGGTCTGCCTTGCTAAGTATCTCATACTGATGAGGTTTCAAACTTTACACCTCTTTGCTTTCCAAGACTTGTGTTGGACTTGCGTTTTAATCATGCTATATAATTACCAGTCTCTTTTTCAGGACCAGATAGTAATGGCTCAACAAAAGCATTGCAAAATCTAAATTTGGCTAAACTGTTCTACTATTTGTACACAAAGAAATCTTTAATTTTCAAGAGTATTATCATTTGATGTGGAAACAGTTTAGACACAGCTGTTTCCAATCATCAAAAGGCGAAGAGATACAATTTTAAGAAATGTTAACAGCTTTAAAGTAAAAATACAGAGGTATTGTTCTTCGCTTACTGTTCTTCACCTATTAAACATTAAACTTTGTATCTGTGGATATAGCACATACTTATGCATCAGTCTGTATCTAACTAAGAATGCAATATTGTCTTCCCAAAAACATTTATGGTTGGCTGGCTGCCTGTAAGACACTCTGTGAGCAGGACGCATGCACCCCATGGCCAGATAGAAGGCAGAAAAGGCAACTAGTGCTCTTGAAGACTTGCTACATATGTATACCATGTATGTGCCATGTATATGTGCCTGACCCACACTTTCACGGTGAAATTTTCCAAAGCAAGGTTTTTGGTAGTGAAGTGGAGGGAAAGTTAGTCTAGCTATCTCCTTTTTGCCACTGCTGGAAGGGAGGACATGAGGCCATCATTAACTGGGAAGACCCAAGGAAACCTCAGACCACTGAGGCAGGGTGCATGTAAGTGGTCAGAAATGGAACACACAGGCAGAGAGTGCTGCCCTAAAGAACATTTAATTTCCCTAAAATGCATTATTTCTACAGCCAGGGCAATACATTCTTTTGTATTTTTGTCAAGGAGTGTGCCATCAAGGTTTAGTTCTGACCAAAAAAAAGAAAATTTCCAGGATATAACTTAAGATTGTTACGTCTCACAAGAAATATTTGATCATTATATCTGCTATTTAAGCTATAGAACAAGAATTTCAATTGATCTACATCCTTTTGACATTTTTAGCCAGTGATACCTTCTTGCAGGTGAGTCTCTAGTGTTTCTTTGTTGGCTGTTCACTTAGGAAAACCAGCTTTTTCTGTTAGAAAACATGAACATTTCACTTAAAAATGCAAAATGAGTGAAGTCTCTTTGGCAGGCATGCTACCTGCAGTGGAGATGCCTTCTGAAAATCGTACTGAGTGAAGTGTCTACTCTGTGTGCACTGAAGCACATGTGGTGGCAGTGGGGTTTCGTAGGCATGTGCTGACAGCAGCAGCATTGTAAGGCTGAGGAATTTGGTCTATCATTCCCCAGACAGTGCTCTGTGACACACATCCGCCTGCCCTTTTCTGACCATGTTTTCCTCTGGCTCTTTTTTTGCCATTTTTCCTCTTGGCACCTCCAGTTCCTCACCACAGTAGTGCCTATGCTGGAACTTCTCCTCTTGCCCTCTATCTGCAGAGGTCAATCCCAGTCTTTGCTTCCATCTCAGACTTCCTCTCCCAGACTCTTTGTGAGAGCTGCAGAAACACCCCAACACTGTCATACACCCCACCAGCTTGCAAGCACCCAGAAAGCCCCCAGAGTGGGATGCTCACAGGGATCAACATCCTAGCAAAGTTCATGCACAACAGGCTGACATCCACAGGGAAAAAATTGGCCCTAGGAGCTGGCAGCGATGAGCAGTTGGAAGGAGGGTCTAACAACAGCAACTATTGAGCAATAAATATTTGTAACTGTTGCTGTCACTAAGCATCATAAGAAAGTAATTCATAAATGTCAAGAATTGTAAAAATTATATAGAATTGCATTATTGTTCTAATTAATAATTATTATTATCATTAATAATTATCATTATTATTATTTTCTCATTCAGTAAGGCTATTCACTGAGCTAATAACACTGTATAGTTTGGATTGGGCTACCAATTTGTCATCCTCTCATCCTGACTAATCAGATCTTACTTGGGGCTTCCAAAACTTAATTACACACAGCTGGGTTGTTGGGGTATTTTGTTTCCTTATTCTTTTACTATGTTGATAAGAATTATTAGATTGGTAAACATTATTAAAAATCATCCTGGAATGAATTTCTCCTCTCCATCAAAAGCTGCTTTTATTATCACTGTAACCGTAGTTAAGTTACAGCTATTCTGGTACAGGGTAATAAAATTATACTTCTGAACTGCTATTAAAAAAAGCATGAAAGAGAAATTACATGCTTAAATTAACTTCTTGGCATAATAAGAATATATCTTTAAGTCTCCAAGAGCACTTAACTGTGCTTTGGGTCTTATTGTTTATTCAACTAAGACATTCTCAAACATTTTCATCCTGTACTGTTGCTTAATTTCAGTTTTGAAAGTTACCTTTTACTTCCAGTTAGAATAGTTAGAACCTAAATCTTCCTTGAAAAGCACGCTGGTTATTTCTTGTGTAATGCCAGTAGAGCCTGGAACTCCAAATAACCACAAGCTTAAATAGTTGGATTTTTTTCTATGAAGATTGAAAGATGAATGGTGAGGAAAAAATGACCAGGACTAATGCTTTCAAATTCAATAAATGTGACATTTGTTTAATATATTCCTAGTTCCAAATGCTTTCTCCTCAGGAAAGGTCCCTTAACAAAACTACTTTACAAAAATCTAATCTGTATTACAAATTCAAAAAGGTTTTTGGAAGATGCCTTGAACTTGTTTTTCAAGCCCAAATCTTTCAGGTGATATCACACAGATGTCATTCTATCAAAGATGTAGAATAAGGGTTACGTTGCCCAGAGAAACTCCAGGGCTAGCTTGCATCTGAATGAATGCACACCTCAGTACTGGCATGTTTGCAAGGCTAATTTCAATCAGACCATGAAGGACACATTCACACTGCTAGTTATGCTCACACTTGCATCTAAATCTGAGCTGTAACTTGTAGACTGTGTTAACTCTTCAATCTCTTGCCTTTCTCAGGGCAGCTAGAACACTCCAAGAGTTGGATGCAAGAGGAAAGCCAGCATCCTCTGGCTTTATGGAACTGAGTGCACCCTCAGCAAGTT
>NW_009944680.1:0-1235 GCF_000696875.1 Nestor notabilis
TGCCGGGCACAGAGGTGAGACTGACTGGTCCCGACTTACCTTGTTTTCCTCCATTCTCTCCCACCAGTTTTAAGGCTTACCAACAATCTTCTTCCACCACTGATTAAACCAGACCAGCTTACATATGCTGGAAATCGGCTGCTGTTTCCGTAACACATTACTGTGGTGAAAGACACAGTGTGTATTTGATTTATGATTTCCTTTTGGCTTAACCTCTCCATCTCACCTCTCATGGCTTATATTTCAATGAGACGCCTGCAGAATACTTCACAGATTCTCGAAGGCCTCACCTAATTTCACTCAGAAAGATCTCTCCTCAGGTGAAAGTACTCTATCAGAAAAGCAAAAGGTTCACCAGCAGAGATTGTAGGACTGCATGAGAATTAATGATAGCAGGACTAGTAATTCACACTGGAGAACTGAAACCTTTTTAGCACTGCCCATTCTAAAGTGTGAAAGGAATTCTCTCATGCTTTAAAAGTGTGAGAGAATAAAAAATAAGGACATGCTATCAGAATGTTTGCCAAATTTCAGCTTAGGTATTTTTAGGCATCTACATAAGTCTTGCAATGTTTCAGCAGGTGATTCAGAAAGAAATGAAGATGGTGTCTATAATCCTCATATCATCATCAGAAGTTACATGTAGGAAACACTAAACCCAGAAGTTTATCTGAGCTCTGTCCCACTCTGAAGGTGCTGGCTGCTCAGGAGTTTGTTTTAACAGTCCAGCTCACCTGGACTAGTTCTTTCTTAGGGTCCCAGAGTGCACATTTCCTGTTGGTTTGCTCTATACCTCCAGAGGAGCCCAGTCAGCAAGCAGTACTGTTCTTAAGGACACAGGGAGAGCTAAGGCTATCTGGAAATAGTCCTGGATGCTTCAACACATCTGGGGGATGTGTCCCTTAATTCAATACATGCTTTAGCTCTAGCGGCGGGAGGTTCAGTCCCTGGAGGCAGCAACTTTCACAGTCCAGCCTACTGTGTCTGCTACAGGAAAGAAGGTTGGTTTTCTATTTGCCTAGATTGCTAAAACCATATTCAAAAACTTAAATTTGAAAACAAGTTTAGCTTTTCTTTTCAAAGATGACATGATTCGGCTTTACGGCAAAGCCAGCGCCGTGTCAGGAAGCATGTGGCAAATTCAGAACCCCAACTCATCAGCTTTAACTCATGTGCTTAATTGTTTTTTGGAAGGTCCCTGACAGTGGCGGGGGCCCTGGATCATCAGCACAGCC
>NW_009944680.1:1266-15149 GCF_000696875.1 Nestor notabilis
CCAGCCACAGCGTCAGGCCTCCTTCCTTTGACAATCACACCTCCCACCTGGCACTGAAAGCACAGACCTAAATATGTGGTTTTGTCCTGGCAGAGGCTCCTGCATGCCAGGCATTTGGCTTGGAGCTCTTGTCATTGCAGCCGCTGATATGGATGGAGGGAGTAGAGTGCTGGGCTGGCTAGAGCTTGCCTGTGCCAAACAGAGAGCAAGCGGAGAACTGGGATGTGAATAAGAGGGCCTGTGGGTACTGTGATAATTTTTTTAAAGTTTATGTAGCCCTTGTCAGCTGAAGAATTTAGAGAGATTTTTTTGGCCAGATCAGCTTTTCACAGAGAGAAGTAGTTCAGATACCAGTTTCAGGTCTCTCAGGAGATGCTGAATGCCTTGTGAATGAAGCCCTAAATCTGTCAACAGGCAGTGCTAGATAAGGAGTGGTCCTGCAGAGCTATTCCCAAACCATCCCCATTCTTGCTCCACGGCCCCTTCCTGCGCTAGTTTGTTTCCAGGAATTACTGGCCTGCTGTTGAGAAATGCGGCTTCGCTCTGGTTCCCAGCATGGCCATGAAAGAAGCAGGGGCATCCGCATCCACATGCACATTCATCCGGGGAGAGGAGCTTCCCCTCACACCTGCTGTGTGACACAAAGGCCCTGGAGCCCGGCGGGGGGCACAGCCCCTCTCCCTCCCTCAGCTGAGGCAAACAAGGGAACAAAAGCAGGGACTTTCTCTCCCCTCTGCCTCAATACCGACGTCAGGGCCAAGGAGGAAGCTGCAAGCTCTTCTCTTTCACCTCTCTCCCACTCTCCCGCTTGGTCTATGCTATGTGTGCAGTCCTCCCTCCCCTCTGACAAAAAAGATTTGCACTGGGACTTCAGATGTGATCCCTCACTGCCATAATCCATGGCCTTATCCCACCTACCTTTCACTTTTTTAGGCTGCTGTCATGAAAGATATTAAGACCCCTTACTTTTAAAATTCCTAAATACCTTTGAAGTTCTGGCCTCCAGTGTTGCAGTTTGCTATCTTAATGGGAGGGAAAACTAGCAGGTGAGACTCAGGTCAGCCTAATACACTTAATTTCCCTAAGCTCCCTACACAGCTAGTCAGGAGAGAGGCCCTCATGACATCGTTCAGATTTGCTAAATTAGCCATCTACTCTGAACCACCTTCTAAATAGACTTGTCATGCTCCATTGAGTACAGCAGGAACCTATGGACAGCCTCAGAGATTAACCTTCCACCTCACCCACAGGGATGGTGGGTACTTAGCATTGACAAACTGCATAAAAGTTTTTGAATCAAAGGTGTTATCAGAGAGTGTATTATTAAACTACAGTACAAAGCACAATAATGGCTGCTAAGTTGTTGATGTCATTGCTACTAATAACAACAGCAAATAAAGAAGCATATTTCTGGGTTTAAGATTAGAGTGGTTTTCATTTCCCTTGATTAAATCCATCTACTCCAGGGACCGACAGCATAAATGCTGTGAAGTAGGAAGGTTGCTGGCTTTTTCCATTGTTTTTTCTTCCTCTAAAAGCTTGTTCTGCTTTTATTGTACCACTTTACTGTGACCTTACATTAAGGCTGCAGAGCACTTAGTCTTTTGGGTACACACTGCACTGAACAAAAATTCACTGGTCTTTTTCTTCCCATACTGGTAGATAGCACAGTGGCTTATTTAGAGAGCTTTTCAGATAAGACAGCAAGTAGCCATGATGATACACAGGCCCAGCTGAAATTCAACTGCTTACAAAACAGTCTTTATCACAGGGAACTTCTGTTTTGTCTTTGCAACACTCAGTTGTGCAGGTGACTTGATGGACTCCTGTCATCAAAGGAGGACAACAAACAGCAAATAGAACAAATGTTGTACTTCGCTCCCAGCTAAGAATAAATGGAGACCAGGTCCTACCACACCCTGGGTTTTTGCACTGGGAGTTGTCCTGTTGAATCAGTAGGACTATCTGCAGCACATAAAGCACAGAACTCATGTAAATTGTTACAGGACTGAGATATTATAATTTTTAGGATCTTTATACATTATGAGTCTCAAGATATTTCTCCAGGCTGAAAACAGGCCACTTCACTTTCAGAATATATTCAAAATCAGGTCCTGAATTGACCATAAATAATTTTTAGTGTATCTTGTCAGAAGACAAAAGGAGAAATCTCTGGCTTTGTCTGCAGCCAGTTCCATCAACTGCCCAGGTAATCCTATTTTGGGATGGGACTCTTCAGCACTTCAGACTGGGCCCTTTTTTGTATCTTTCTGTGACATGTATACCTATTTTCTTGTTTTGATGATCTTTATATCAGGGATTCTATTCTCACCTTCCAAAATCACTTCTCCTGTTCAACATTTCATTCACAAAACTGCCATCACCACTAAAGTTTGGAGAATCTATACAACAGTGACTCCACACAATTGCAGACATCATGGACACATCCCAGGCAATCACTTACTCCCCAAGTTTTGGTTCAGCGGTATGTGGCCTAAGCCCAAGTAGAGACTGGAAGAAAGGAAGAAAGACAGACAGCAAGGAAGAAAGAAATAGAGAGGGAAAAAGGCCAATAGGTATAATATTGCTCTGTGTTACATCTCGTACCACTACCTCCACCACAAACGCTTTGAGGAGAAAGTGGAAGTTGGTCAATTCTTGCAGCTGGAGATTCCCCTTGCATCAATCACATCCCCAGGCAGCCACCTTGTCAGACTGAGGTCCCCTGTGCATCCTGGAGTGACACCAACTTCACTTGACCGAGGTTGAATATCTAGATCCCATGAGCATCTGTAGTGCTATGTAATGAACAGTAGAAATACAAGAATTAATATATAAAATAATTAATATTTAATAAAAATAAAAAAGCTAAGCTATTTCAGACAGAAAAAGAGAAAATTACTTGGATGCAGATCTCTTTTGTTATGAACAATAGGTTTTTGAAGATGTGCATTTGGGTAAAAACCCAAAACAAAACAGCAGTCCCTATTTCCAAATGCAATAGTGTACAAGTTAATTATCAGTGTCATGGAAAGCTCTTTTGCTTTTCTCCATTCCCAGCATACTACATTTTACTTTTATTTTGCCTTCAGAACATCCAGTAACAAACAGAAGCTGCTAAATAGCTACCAATTAACTGAAAACATTTATCATTATATATATTTTCTTTTTTTTTTAAGAAAGATTCTTTCTTGTGTTCTGGTCTTTGGAGGCTTCATCTACTGAACAGGACAAAAAGTAGTTACTAACCTTTTCAGATCCAAGCTCTCATCTTTTGTTCCTGGAATAGAAATGGAGCAAAGCAGCAAATTAAAAGCATTAGAATGTAACTCAGAAAGCAGAGACTGAATAAATACAAATAAAAAAAAAAAAACGTTCTTTGCCAAGGGAGACAATAGTTTCAACAGTGGTTGTGTAGCAAAGGAGCTTTCTGTAACTCAGGGAAACAGAAGGAATGGAGGTATCTGTAAAAGACACTGTGTTATGTGCACATGCATTTGTGTGTGTACACATGTGCATTTCTTTTTAATTTTAAATCTAATTTGACCACGAGTCAAGTGTAATGGTCTTTCTTAAGAAATGCTTTCAGTAAACAGAGAAGATTTTATAACAGACTTACGTTTTACTATAAGAACACAAGTCGTCTTCTTTCATTGGGTTTCTCCAGAGTCGATCAGTACAGACTAAGCAAGATAAACCGAGAGAGGATCTCTGTGCAGGTGGCTTCCCACATCACCATATTAGATGACAACGGACACAGAATTGTATTATTATTTTGTGGGAATGTTTAATCGTTTAATCTTGAACATGAAAAGTTAATTGTGCAAGTTCTCTGTTCTCAGTAAAAATCAGGTGTTGGTCTGTCATCTACAAGGAAAGGGAAGAAGTGAGTGTGTCTGTATGTGTGCATGTGCGACTATCATGCATTTGAGTATTAATTACAATTCTACCCTGTGCATCTCAGAGGGATGATGAAGCACAAACAGGTTTTCAACTTCAGCTGTAATAATGCAGAGGTTGAGCTTACAGTTCTCAAAGTGGCCTTCACATTGCTAGTGGTTACTTTTTCATGGACATCTCGTCCCACTCACCACTAGTCATCCTCTTTGCATCCATAGGCCCACTTAATGAACCACTGCTCACTCATTTGGAGCACAGCATGGTAGCAAATTTTGGGTCTCTTCTGCCTGAAGGTCTCTCCATTCATATACTCCATATATAACAAAAAGTGGCTATATAAACACAGAGATGGTCTTCTAACAAACTATTCCGTGAAGGCAACCCACCAGAAAAGAGCCAATCTAACAGCTCTTTGCCAGGCCTGTTTATAGCTTAGTCAGTCTTTGGGGATAGAGATGAGAAGGACAAGAGAAATCATACTATGTACCCTACATGATGGTGCTTTGGGAAGTTAAGCATGACTTGAGAGAACCCTCAAGGAGCTCAGGCTAACTGAGATCAGATATCTCCCATGGAAGAACAAGAGCATCTTAAAACTCTCTCATTACTCAGCAACCTGAAAATGTAACTAACTGCTAGGTAGCATATTAAAAAGGAATTAAAATTCTTCTTCTGTAATTAAACAGTAATGAGAGCTTGGGTATCCTTTCCAAGGATAGGATTTCAGTTGCGGAGTCCATTAGTGGTTTGAAGAATGCACTGATTGTTTTCATACCTTACAATACTTCACTTTCTTCCAAACAATTTCAGACGCCTGTATAAATCTCCTAGACTTGTAAACAGTGAAGCATCTTGTTCTTTTGGCGGTGAGTGATAGAATGGCTTGTACAGAGTAACTAATTATTCTAACATTTTGACGAATAGTGGAACACAGAATCAAAACAGGAAAGTATTTGGAACAGAAAGTAAATTTAGAAAAAAAAGTTAATCAAAGAACAAATCAAAATGAGAAGAAATTAACACACAATGAGCATTACCTGAATTTCTGTCTAATTCTATTCAGTCTATTAATGTAATTTAACTTCTTTGCTCTAATCTTGAGGCTTAATCATCTCTAAACGAACACACACACTCATTAAAGTCACTGTTAAAGTAAAACTGCTGAGCATGACAGGGCTGGAAATAAGGTTTTCCCACTTCTTAGCTCATAGAGTAATTTAAAAAAAAAAACCAAACAAACCAACAAACCGACCAATCTAACTCCTCCTCAGTAACCTGTCATTGTGTCAGTTTTATACAGGCTGAAATAACTGTATACTGAAACAAGCTGCTTTACAGAACTGGTGTCAGGAATTTGGGGCAGACTTTTGTATGCACAAACCAAAGGGCTGTTTTCTGCTACAATCATTTTCTGGCAGTTTTCTTTCTACAGTCTAAAACTTTTCTGAGTTTATGAATGCAAGTGTTTCTGGGACAAGCAACACCCGTAGAGGATGGGAAATTAGTATAATAAAGACAGACCACTAAGAATACTTGGAATTAATTTCGGAATCTTCAGAAGTCCCATACGGTTTCCACACCCAAATGAGAACACCACACTTCTGTGTATTAGTTTATTTAATTCTTTATCGCCACTAAGAGCAAGTAAATTATGTTGATACAATTGGTAAACATATACATTCGCTAGAGCCTCCCACGATCCCACAGAGCTAAGGGAAACATTAAGGGATGTTACAGGATTAATGCTTTCATTCTACAATATGGATATATGGCTTTCACACAAGTTTAAAAAATTGAAAAGGTAACACACTGCTAGCTTACAAAATCAATATACAAACTGAAAAAAAAATGAAAAGGAACAGGAAAAAGAGAGTAACCCATGAGAAGACATCATATAGCACTGGTTTAATAGATATATACAGAATTAGAAATCCATTGAACATGATATTCAAGCTTTAATTTGTTATTTTGACTTTCATTCCATTCCTTCTTTCTGTTTAACATCCAAACTACAGATATTAACATTATTTCAGTTTTACTTCATATTTTCCATCTTTTTTTTTTCCCCATTTTCCTCACTTTTTATTGGCAGAGAAAAAGCCTTTTTCTGCCTGGGTTTCTAATGTTCACACCTAACTGAAGCAGTCCATCTACTTTGAAGCTTTGAACAAAGCCCTTCCACCTACTTGGTGTGACAGAAGAGAACATCACTGTGATACGAAGTCCTATTGGCCATTTCATTGGTATGTGTTTTGCATTTTCCTCAGACACAGCTATCCTTATATGCTGGTGCGTGGGAAGAAACCTATCTCTTTATCCTATATACTACTTTTGTATCCTTGCGTAAATACCAACGTAGGACAAAAAGCTCCTTCACTTCTACCTTGCTTGAAAACATGCAGCACTATTTGTGAGATATGTTTTTATTTATGGATGCACTTTTTTAATAGTTTTGCTTCCTCATATACGAATATATATATGCAGTATGTATGCATACATATTTAGAGACCTGCTGTGCCTTATGCTGATAGCCTCATTAGGTGGTTTCTAGCTCAAAGCTGCAGCAGTAGTAACCTGACTCTGCTTCAGGTCCCCTCAGCAACCACAACACACTTTAGATTATCAGAGCCATTCCTTCAGGCATAAAAATCAAGATGAACTACACAATTACAATATGGGAAGTGCAGTGAATGACCTAATGAGAAAAGTTAAATAATGTCTTCTTGCCAGGTAGATGAGGGTGAGGCAACTCAAACAGTGTAATTAATTGAACGAAATTGGCTATGGTTAAGACGGCTCTGAACATACTATGCGTTTTTCTAGCTTTATATCACAGAATTCAGGGCTAAAGCTTTTATACAGTCTTTAACTTCGAATGACCTTCTGAAATGGGAATACTTGGGAACTTCTGTTTAATCTCATCAGCAAATTTATACATTGGACACATGCTTCCAGTTTTGTTTGGGGTTTTGTTTGTTATTGTGTGTGTTTTTTAAATGAGGAATAGGCAACTCACTCAAAGCCGAGTGATTTAAAGGGTAGGGATAGGAGATACCTACTGAGTTTTTAGCCATCTGGGACCCCAAGACACTCCACATTTAAGTGGGAAACTGCAGAAAGGGCAAAAGGATTGCACAGCTCCACCAATGAGATAATGACAGTTGATTATAGTTGAATTTCCGTATTTTTCTTGAAATATCTCATTTCTGCTCAGGTCAGAGCGATGAGAACACAAGGCAGACTACCATTTTTGAAGAGTAGCAGAAAGGGAACATTAGGAAAACTGTTAGACTTCAGCATCATTTAGTTTTGGTCCAAAAACACACAAAGTTTTCTGCTGGGGAAGACAATCTAGACCTTCTCCAAATGCAAACATCAATGGGGTGGAAGAGGCTCTCTCCATGCGCTATTTGCTCAGGCAGGCCTTCCACTGTCCCTGAAGCTCTAGGAGACATGTCTCCTCCCTTTAATTTGATGGTAAAAGAGGACACAGTGGGAAAGGATGCAGCTTCTTGCCACTGTTTACCTAGCTAAGGTGATTTTCTGATTGAGGGCAGACACACTTTCATCATTATGTCTAATTTTTGATCATATATTATGCATTTCTTTCACCCATGAAGCCTTGCCCAGGTTGAGCTATGACAAAGGTTTTACCAGCGAATCACTCCCCCAGAGAATCCAGGAATTCTTTGCTCATTCTCATATTTCTGTGTTCATTGTCATATTCTGATTAACAAGTTGCTACTGTCCTTAAAAGGACACAATGAGAGGTACCAATGGTAGGGGCTTGCTGGGCATGAGGAAGGATCAACGATCTCCACAGTTCGGCT
Organism: Nestor notabilis; assembly: GCF_000696875.1. NCBI lineage: Eukaryota > Metazoa > Chordata > Aves > Psittaciformes > Psittacidae > Nestor > Nestor notabilis. The sequence continues at coordinate 8,997 of NW_009944680.1, forward strand.
GAGAGGTAGAGTGCCTTGGCAGAATTGACAGAAAACCCACAAATACTATAAAAGTTACGGATGAGTGGAAGAAGACAGACAACAGGTATAATCTGTTCCCACAGAGGAGAGAACACAGTCAGAAGTTCACAGAAGATGCTGTCCTAGAGAGTTTTAAAGATTGAATATGAGATACCCATCGCCGTTGACATACTGCTTCCCCATCTTGTAAGAATATGGGACATGTGAAAGACTACCATGTCCTGTCAAAATGGTGTACCTCACCAGTATTTTGCTTTAGAAAAGTGTCAGGTTTACATTGTTAATTTGTCGCACTTCCTAAGCTGAGACAGTCAGGCTGACTTTTGCCCCATCCTCATCATTGACCTTAGACTAAAGAAGCTCGGATAAAATTTATCATATGTTAAGGGATTTCATCAAACAAATGGAAATGCTATACAGTGTTTATCTTCAAACATTCTCTGTTAGCAGCATGATAGTTTATGGGGTTTTATAGCCTGTTTCCACAAACAGTCTCCATAAGTATTCACTTCCCCTTAGTTCATCCTAATGGTCTGTTGTTTTACTTGAATTGTTCATTGCCACATGCCAAGTGGTGAAGGATATACACCAAAGATAAAGAAATACATCATGTTTTCACCTATCAATATTGTCATAGCTTGTACTCCTAAACCAGAAAAGACAGATACACTATTGTGTCTGTTTGACTTTGCCTCTGGTTGGACACATTCTTTTGAGGTTGGAGTGGGACTTGACTTCTCTGTAGCATTCTATATTTGATTAGTTTTCATTAAGGCACAAATCAAGCAATGCATAATAACCAATGCGTCAGCCACTAATCCTGCCTTCCCTATTCAAGAAGCATGCAAAAGAAGTTTGTATAAAATGCTCCCGACTTCATACCTTTCTCTTTTTCACAAGGTCTCCAACACTATTTGTTGATAGGTTTTGTAGTTGTTATTCTTTAATTTTTTCAGTCCAAAATATCATTATGGAATTAGAAGATGAGAATCAGTAAGTTATAACTTAGTATCTACCTACATGTACAACAAATGTTCTCACTTCCTGGAGCCTTGCCCCATAGTTCTGCTGTATTCAATAGTCTGTTAAATATGTCAGGCTGACTGGCAATGGTTCTCTTTCAATACGGGCACTTCTGTTAGCAGACATGTCAAAGTCAGAAAATGCCCCAATCATCAAATATTGTTTTAAGTCAAGATACAGACAGGCCTATTTGCTTAGATGTTCGGCTCAGCCTACTAAGAGGACGGGAGCTGAGCTATACCTAAATTCCTCTAAGTTTAAACTTGCTAGAATCCAGAGTCTGGATGCAGGTTCATCCTTAGCTGATGTTCAACAACTCATCTCTCTTTTTCTCTAAGAGATTTGAGTGCTCAGAAAAAGCCTTTAATTTGGGGGATTTCTATAATCTCCCCATACCATAATATAGCTGTAGCAAATGAAGATGGAAACCAATTCTCAAGAGGGACATTCATGAAACAAGCTTCCGTTGGTTAAACTAGCTAAGCAACCTATCTATGCTAAATAATTTTCCATTTTAACAGGATAGCACCAAGAGGGTAAATCACATATTGCATCTGAAGTAGCCACCCCCACAGCACTGTCAGACAAGCTGGCCCTCCCAGAGGAGGGAGGGTAGATTAGAAAGCAAATAAGGAGAAACTTCAGAATGACTCAAGTGGAAACTGAGCAAGATAAGATAGGATGGGAAGAGGTTTTCTTCATATTTTTGCCTCTTGCTTTCTTGACAAAGTCACTAGAGAAGCAACTGCTCCTGTTAGGTACCAGGCACCTCCTTTCAGAGCTGACCTGACTAACCTATTCTATTCAATCTTCCTCTGTGTTCTGCCATGAATCACTTTTATCATCTCCTTCATCGCCAGAGTTTCCACAAAATGTTTTCTGCTAGGTTTTTAAGAAGTTTTCTTCACTGTTCATAAACCATGACAGATAAAATTCCAATTACTGTCAACAATAAGATGCTAATACAAATCCAAACATTTGTAGCCGAGTAGTACAGAGGAATTCTCATATTTCATACTCTTTGCTACCACGACTGCTGTGCTTTCTTCTGGTCCTAACATGGTAATTTTTTGTTTGTTTCTTTGTTTTCTGTAAACTGTCTCCATGGAGGACCTATACCACCATAGGAACGTGAGTGGCCTCCTTCAAAAACTAGTAGGAATGTTCCTTTAACAAGCCAGATGGGCAATTTACCATAAGGGCCATAAGATGTCAGAGGAAACACAGGGGAAATTATTTTTTTCTTACTCACAGAGGTGGAAATCAGAAGTCATATCTAAGGTTCACTACAGGATAGTCAAACTGTTGGTCTCAGCATCATTTCCAATTCCTGTCAGCTCCCTGTGAAACATGGACTAGATTAACCAGTGTAAGACAATGGTGCAACAGTGTTTGCACTCAAAGCTGAACCACTTTAAGTGAACTGATGCAGCATTTAGACAGACAAACCTTTGGTGAGTGAAAAAGCTTCTTTCTCCCTTTGCTTTCAATCAGACCTACCAATTCATTAGTTTAAGTCTGAGGCACAAGCACAGGTAGACCTGATTAGACCATGAGCAAAGCAAATAGCACCCAGAACCACCCAAACATGAGCCTTTATGATTTTGGATTTGGTCATTGCACATCCACCACATGTTGGGGACATTTTTAACTATACCACTGGCTCAGGTATGTCTAACAGCATAGTCAAAATAACAAGGACATCAACACAGACTGCAAAACACACCCAAGGAGTCTGAGAAATAATCAGGTGGCTAGTCTACCTTGAACTATGTGCAGGCTTGGCTAGCTGGCTTCAGAAGGGTTTAGGAATATCTATGGATGGACTTGCCACACTGTAAATTCAGATCAGCCATACCCTCCATGTAAGAAAAAAGAGGGCAAGCTCTGCAATTGTTATATATTTTTTGCATAGAAAAAGGGAGTGATGTTAGTCTGGAAAAAAACTCTCTACTTGTCTACAATCTAATCCCAAAACAGCAATGTGATTTACTCAGATGAGTACGCGCTGCTGCAGCTTTGCTGAAGTCGGTGGGTACCTGCAGGATTTCAAGGAGTCTATTCATCTTGACCAGCAGGCAAGCAATGGTTTTGAAATTAATTTGGGTACTGAAAACATGCTTCCTCTAAAAAGTCTCATTTGCCTGTTTTGTTTATTAAACAACTGTTTAGCTGTGAACAGGCCAGCCTTTGGTTGGATCTTTTTTCTACTTTATGACTTTAGTGTTACTATCATTCAAAATAGGCAAAATTGAACAGACTGAAAACCAGTTGGCTGTGCTTTTTTTCTGCAGATCAGTAAAAAAAAAAAGAAAAAATAAATCACAGAACTCTTTTTACGTTGAACGAACTTTTCCAAGGTCTTTTTTTGCTTATATAAAAATGGAAGAAAGAAAAGGTACTGCTTTTATATTTCCCTTCTACTATACTAACAGAGAAACAAAAATGAATTCCATTCCTATTGGTTTCGAGTTCCACAAGTTGTCCTTTTCTTTTTTAAGTCGAAAATATGAACAACAACTCAGGCAGTTTCCAGACAGATTTCTTCTGCTACGTCCCATCAGACATTTTTCAACCAGCTATATTTAAAATCAACAGGACAATTCCCACTGATACAAAAGGGAGTTGGGTCAGGCAGAATCACAACAATTTCAACTAGATTTTTGTCAAAAGGATATTCCCCTTTCTGGCAAAATAAACAAATAAAAGAAAGTCTTTTTCAGCTTTTATAGGTAAAACAGAGGACACTACCATCCAGCAGCACTGATACGCTAAAAAAAGGAAGTTTTGCTAACATTCTACTTGGAAAAATCATTGCTAGAAAATCATGAAAAATTAGCACTCTTCCATGTCCAACTGTTGAATGATTTCCAAAATTTTTACTGCTAACATCCAAAATGCGACTGAGGATAGGAGTGCTACTGGTTTTTACCTGGAGATGGTGGCCAAAAAAACTTCTATGCCTGTAAATATTCAAATAAATGCCCCCATCCTTTCCTTAAACAAATAATTTCATATAGTTACCAATATGTAATAAGAACTTAAGAAACAAGTCTGGGTTTCTTCAGATATGAGATCCCAATCTTAAATATAATTGCATCCAGCCAGACTCCTATGATCACACAGGGCACCACTGGCTTCAGCACAGCTCCACACAGGTTCAGGTTCTGCTTGCATGAAGTAATTACCTGACTGAGATCTGTGGCAAGACTTGAGAATATTTTAAAAACCTCTACATTGTTCAATATACAATAGACATAATTTTCTAAATGAGATTGGAGTCCTTTATTACAGGCCTCTAAAAGTTTTTGTTAGGGTTATACGTTAAAAATACTAAAGTAATAAAAAAAAGATTTTTTTTTTCCTGTGTTTGCTTGTTTCCTTCTATGGTACCATTAACCTATAAATAATTTTAGGATAAAATGCCTAGGTATAAATGAAAATGTTAACTGATCATGTTTGCTGATGTCCCTTTCTCACATTGCCCAAGTTGGCTCCATTAATCCAGCATCTTCTCTTGTTTCTTGCCTTCCTTTTTCTTCTTCTTGGATTCTGTCAAGATAATAATAACCATAAAAAATTAGTCCAGCAGTCACTGCAATAAATTTCATTCAATACCCCTGAAACTTCTGTTTTCTCTGTGCACATATGAACTAATTTTGATTCTTGATTCTGAACAAGGAAAGGGAAAACAGAAGGAAAAGAAATTAAAAAAGGAACAGCTGAGGCACTAGAGAAGATGGAAAGCGGGATGCATGTGCCGTTCAGAGCCATTCCTATCTGGGCAGCTGACCCTGTTTGGCATGCAAAGCATTGTCTCAGGAACTTGCTCTGAAAATAAGAAAACAGCAGGCAGCTCCTGGAGAAACCGGGTCATGGCTCAGCAGAGAGCTGGAAGAAAGCTTTGCACACACTACCCCCACACACACCCTTCCCTTGCTTCCTTTCTGTTTCATTGTCAGTCTTTGGCTTTCTCTAAATATAAGAGCAGCTCCAGAGTGTGGTGAGAAAGCTCACTTGTTTCTTCAGCTTCTCCACTGCCAATCCTTTCCCGTTTGTCTGGGACTAACACCTACATACACTTGAGAAGCAAGTTTGGCCTGGAGTCACTAGAGCATGGTCTGTCCAGCCAGCTGGTACTGACAGGATGGCGAAGGGACTAGGGAGCATCTGCTTCTCTGATTTGGAGTAAATAAGGGAACAATGTGAAGGTGCAAGTTAAAGTTTATATATTTATACTACCATTTATGGCAACTTGCACTGTGCTACAGGATAGTATAGCATTCTACAGGTAAAAGAAATTCACAGAGGGACCTAAGACATGAATATGTATCACGTCTCCTTGCAATGGGGAAAATAACAGGTCTCATGGGGAATGTGAATAAATCAAATCCTCACAGATACCACTGCAAAACAGGTACTACAGAAAGAATGAAACCGAGTTTCTGCGAAGCATCTTTCCTGGAACCAAAACAGCAAGCAAGTAGACCCATGTTTGCCTTAAACCAGATTTCACTTTTCTCCTTTGAATCTTGCCTTTGTTTCCTTCTTCTCAAAAAATACCCCCTCCCTACTAAAAAAAAAACAAACCAAAACAAGACAAAAAAAACAACCAAAAATGAAAACATAAAACCAAAACAACAACCACAACAAAATAAAAACCAAAAAACAAAACTCAAACCCCGACAGAAAACATCTCAGGTTAAATAACAAATATCAGCATGAATGAGAAGACAAGCACTTGACCCTCTCTTTAGGTGGTACGGTCTTTTCTGTGAATATGATTCTTTTCTCTCTGACCAGTTTGCAGAACTCAGACAGGCAACCAATAATCACCTCTTGTAAAATCTAACTTGTATTAAAGCCAAAAGAACTACACCGACATCTTTCATTATGCATAGCGCCAGGGTACCTACACCAAAAGGCAGACTTAAGTCATCACATTTCTCTGATGGTTTTTTTTTCCTGTTTGTTAGTGTTTCAAAACTAAATATTTTCTTCATCTTTTTCAACATGACAAGAATTGCTTCCAATAATCCTTAGTCAAAGCAAAACAAAATATCTAGTTTATGCTTAGTCACAAAATCTGCTCTATAAAATCTCTTTCCC
>NW_009944680.1:15180-20689 GCF_000696875.1 Nestor notabilis
TTAACATTCAAAGGGATAATACTTTAAAACAGAAAGTAATTTTGTTTGAAAATAAGAAAATGAACTATTATTTTTTTTACCCCTGCCTTTGTATGTGTGTCTCTGTGTGTGTGTGCATGTATGCCTGCAGTCCAGAGCCATTCACAGATATGGCACTATTTTACATGTCATTTCAAAATGTCACTTATCATTAAGTTAATAACTAATTTGCTTTCAGCTAAAGCTTTTTTCTCCCTACAGATTTTCTGCCTCCCCTCCTATCCTCTTTAATCCATGTTCTCCACCACTTCCTCTAATTTTCCCTCTGTACCACTGAGCCTGCTGGATTCTGTATTGATTGCACTCTCTCCGACTCTCTCTCTTCATCCCCAACACTGTTTTCTCTGAAAGAAACAGTGGTGTTTTATTAATCACACCAGCATTTGAATCTGTAAAATCCATTTAGACCCAGTACAACCAGAAAGGCACTCTGCAGAGTTCAACTAAATTTACCAAAAGCAAACGAGACATATGAATGAGGGCAAACTACTAATAGGACTCTACTGAAGAGTATGTGCAGTTTCCAGTAGATGTGAAGTCACCATCAGGAAAAGTTTTTGGTCTGGAGTTGTGTGATTGCATCAGGTGCCCATCCTCACTTGACTTGACTACCAAACAACCCAGTGTTACTCTATTTGCACTTGGCCCCTGTGGGTCTATATCTGCTCCTGTTAGCAAAAGCTCAATTCTGCCCTGTTGTCTACCTTCTGATAATCTGCATACCATCCAAACTGCCAAACCCATCTACCTACAGAGACAAGTGATTCTGCTTTGTGTCCCAGCAGAGTAAAACTTTTGTGCTCACTCATGGGATATAAATCCTCTCACATTAAAGGTACACCACCACAGCTCAATCTTTCAGACAGGTAAACTGTACTGATGCAAAGTAAATTTGCTCCATGAAATTACATATGTCCCCCAAGTTGTGGCAATATCGATAAAGAAAAAAAGAAAAAAAAAAACCCCAAAACTGCTCAAACATTTCCCAGTTCTTAAGCTCTTCCAAAAATCCTGCCACAGACACCAGAACCCAGGTACTGGCCTATGAAGATGTTGCTGTTCACCCTCTCATGCGCAGCTACCCACCAACTGTTCCGACTATGGTCAGGCTACAGACTATGCTAACATAGGGCTAACAAAGTATAAAGTTGCTTTAAGATGTAATTTGTCCATGTTTTCTCGTTGCTCAGACCTACACTTTGCACCTGTGCCATTCAGGCTTTCATTGCCCTCATCTCTGTTCACCCTACACTACTATTTCAACTTTTATGATCTATTATCAGGTCAGCTTACACAGTCACACTGGGATCCATGTCACTCTGATAATTTTGTCTGCCAATGCTTCCCTTATGAGAGTAACCAGGCTTGACTGAAAGGGTCACCATGCCAGAAGTGCCTGCACTGACACCATGCTAGAAAGCCATGACCAGCTGAGAATACGCCAGTTACCTGAAGCTCAACAGCCCCATACTCTAGCTGTAGCCATCTACAGTTAAGTGAAGGAAAGATCCCCTAGATATTCTGTCTCCAACAGCTCCATTCAGATTCCTATTCCATACATGAAAATTACAAAAATTTCATTCATCTTAGCATAGATTGGATGCAAGACCTTTGGTTCAGCCATCTCCTATGAGGCCTCTTAATGTTTCTGCCATCAGAAATTATAGTAACCCATCAAGCACTGCCCACTGAAACAGCCTTTACAATGGGAAAGCCACTACACTGCTCTCCACATCATGCTGGTGCTGCAAAGCAGCTTGATCTCAGCAACACTCACCACTGAGCCAGAAGGACCTAAGAAAAGCTGCACAGTGAACAGGGACTGCCCTGAGCAGAATGCTGCCATCTGGAAGCACTTTGGGTCAACAGCAGCCTCCTTTATCTCACCTACCTGATTAATACAATATTTGCAAAGACCAAGCTGTGGACTGGTGCATCAGCTGTGTGTTGGCTATAAAGAATGTGTGTGCTACAGTCAAATGCTACCAATAATATTGAGAGCCACTATGATGAAAAAATTTGGCCAGATGAATTTCAAGTTCACACCAGCTCATGCAGAAACTGCCCCATTTGCTTTAAAGCTGGGTGATCCTGTCTTTTCAGTGTTGAGCCACACACCAGTCAGAGGTATTTTTATGAGCTACCTCTAGTAGAGTTCAGGATCCAGACAGGAATGAGCAAAATAAAAAGCAGGATGACAACCCTGGATTTCAGAAAGGCAGATTTTGGCCAGTTCAGAGACCTGCTCAGCCACGCTAAGTGCCTAACTGCAACAGAACAATCCTACGGGCCACATCTGGCTCAAAGGCCATAAACTGACATCTCAATAAAAAAGCTTATGAAAGGCATGCAGATAGGTTTGATATTTACAGTGAAACACATAATTTAGACACATTAAATGCCTTATCAAAGGTATGTCTGCTAGAGATACCAAGACCAGGGTCAGCAATGAGGTGGGAGTGGGTGCTATTTCTTGCTCTTTCTCAACACTTGAGGTGAGAAGGCTGTGCACTGGAGGGAATAGATAAGCATAGCTGTTTGCCTCCTGCTTCAAGTGTATTGTGTGTTAGTGTCTCAGCCAAATTGTCCTTCTAGTGCCAGTGTGGTTCAGCATATAGCCACACTGAGGAAAGCAGCAGCAGGCTCTATGCCTTCTCTCTGGCTTCCTTCACATCAAGGAAATACTTATCTTTACAATCCTTGTACATCCTTGCAGCAAGACAAAAGTACCAGAAGAGTAAGCAATGTATGCTGCAGGATATTAATGAGGATGAAAAAACAGTCCTCAGTTTTTGCGCCTGTGTTAAACCATACACTTTCCTCCCTCTCATCCCACAGCAAGAGGCTGCCTAGTGATGCTCTTGCTCAGATAGAGGCTGGGATCCTGGACCAGGGCACACACAAAGAGCAAATTCAGAATACCTGGTGTCCCTTTAGGACACAGCAACGAAGAACTGCACAGCCATCCCACTCCCCTCCTGCAATCCAGAGCACTTCCAGTAAGGTAAAAAAAAACAACCTATGGAACATTGTACAAAAAGCCCTCCAAGACAAAACTGTGCCAATGCACACATACTGGACTAACTAATCATTCATCACCTGAATAACGCTGTGAATAGTCAAATACCTAAGAATTATTTGCAGGATTAAAGGCTGTGTGGTCATGGATTAGCACCGAACCCACTTCTGCAATGACTGGTAACAAAAATTCCAGTGTGGATTTTGCGGGGTAAACAAATTTATTTGATAAGAAGAACTTTCTCTATGGAATTTGGAATGGCAGCAGCCCTCTTTAAATAGTGATCTTTACTCTGAAGACTCATTCTCATTCAGCACAGGAAAGTAATTATGTCAAACAGGAGCCACACACCATTTCAAGCCACCCTTAACGTATAAGGCACAAAAGGAAGGTAATTACATTTTAATGGAAGCCAAGCTTCCTAAGTCAAGATTTGCAGGTATTTATTTTCATTTGTTGAGAAGAAGGTAACAATTCACTCATGGCACTTCTGAACTCCTGCAAGCAGTGTCCCCAAAAGCAATATAAATCATTCAAAATAGCAAAAGCTGTGCTGATGGAAGGTTAGAGTGAAGAATTTCAACACCAGGTGTTCAGGACGCAGTTTTGTCAGGAACTAGCATTCAGCGCCACTGAATACAGAGGAAGGCAGCTCTTCTGAAGGGCTCTCTACCTCTAATTGGGGAAAATTTTCCAAAGCACCTGGTTGCTATAGTGAAGGGAAATGGTGCCATTGGGTGCAAGGAACTTCTGAATTTTGGGGATGAAATGCCAAGCCATATGGAAGGAAGCAGTCTTGACTTTGATGAAGCCAAGAATTTTATCCCTTGGTGAAAAAAATCTCACCCTAAAGAAGTGCACCCTGCTCCCTAGGAACAGAAATTGCTATCTTAGATTTCCATGATTGTAGAAACAAATCCCTTGATTTCTGAAACACCCTTTAATACTGTATTTCTTCTGCTTCTAGAGAAAGAGAACCTTTCATGGCCATCTAATTCCTTTTCTTCCTATTTTCCTGCACAGCATTTATATATTCCCAATAGTTTAAGAAGGAAAAACTATCTTACAATAGCAGTTTTGTTCCAAAATGAGTTCTTCTTAGAGCAACGCAGTCCTACTAGATGCAAAAAAGAAAGCAATATTCCACTAGCTAAACAGCAGTAGAAGGCAAGTCTCCAATGAATCAATGACCTTGATGTGGCTTTTACTTCATTAATATATTAAAATTGATTGTATTCCCTATACTTTAGCTCTGTGCTGTTTAATGACTTTCTCTAGTTGTCTGTAAGTGTTTCTCAATTTATCCATTCTTCCAGTCACTCCTCTCCAGCAGGTTTTGTTCTGCTTCTCGCTTTGCTAAATTTCCATTTTGGACAGACTTGCATTTGTTCCCAGTTGAGCACAAGATGAACCCAATTCAAACCTAAAGGGTGGAGCCGCACCATATAAGACAGGAAGGCACACTGCAATGCATGTTACGAATGTGGATCAGCTAGATTTATGCCTGTAACAAACACTAACATACCCGATAAAGGAATGGACCAAAAAGCCACTCATGGAAAAAGTTTCATTCATTTTCTTTCTCATTGGAATTGCAAGAAGAAATAAATGCAGCGAAAAATTAATCCAATTTATCTGAAACAACCTTAACATTCAGAAGGCATTGCTTGAGCTTGACCTACAGATGCAAGATGCTTAAAATATTCCCTTTACCATCCTTACTGAAACCAGTCAGAAATTATAGGTAGGGTAATTTGCTGAAACCACAGATTTTCATCAGAAAGTTTTAATTTTGGTGATTTTCTTCAAATATTTGGGAGAAAAAGTTTCAAAATTGCCTGGGCACAGGCACACAAAAGACCACAGACACAGACATTTTCCGATTTTGCTAAATGAGGGCCTAATTGCCCAAAGACAAAGGTCAGGAAAGTTTCATCTCATTTTCTTTACGTCCGGGTGACGTGTTATCTAAGATATTAGAGTCTTTTGAGTAAGTACTCAAGATTGCAATGGATAAACTTTCCAATCAAAGCCTTCTTTGCAACTGGAGACTGCTGAAGGGGTCTAGCTAAATGAAGAGTGACTCCCCTAAGTAGCTCACGTTGCTCTTCTGTTTGCTGCTTCTTCTCATCTGCCTATGGTACATTTGTACCATTGCTTCTGTATGGTATGAATTTTCTTACTGTTCTTTGTCATGTTCTGTGCATGAGGGATCCAGTCCCAGCTGGCTATTCAGCCCTCTTTCTATGTTGTACACAAGATCCCTCTTAATGCTAGTGAGACAGGTGCAGGCACAGACTAATAGAGAGTTCACTCTCTGCATTCACATGCCTGCAGGAGACTGCTGAGAACAAAAAGTATTAATAGCCCGACTGGAGTTTGGCATACACCTGTACAGCAAAAAGATTACACATTGCGGCAGTTTATATGTCAAACTGAGATCTATATTAT
>NW_009944681.1:0-3852 GCF_000696875.1 Nestor notabilis
CAACCCTAACTATTCAATGATTCTATGATTTCCAAGGTAAGGACTTCATTTTATTGAACTGATCTTTCCTCCTTCAAAAATCTCAGTTTAAGAAAACCCCAAACTTCTCCATTTCCAAGGAAGGTTTTGAAGAGTTTATCTGTTATTGGTATAATCAGTTTGGTTTGAAGAAACTGGGAGTGCCTAAACTTTCTAGATTGAATAGCTCTGCAAAACTGTCAGAGAATCTTGACAAAATGTTTCTAATGTACACACATTTACACAGAAGTTCCTACTGTAAAAAACAAAAGCAACAAAAAAAAAAACCCACCTCACTTTTAAATTATTTCAGTTACCAGATACTTTATATTGCAAAGATCAGATTCACCATCCCTTCTCAGAGACAAAAGAGTAACTTTACTAGGGTCACTTAGCTTCTCACAAGTAGCTGATCTAGAAATGACTTCTATCCAGTGTCCTATTTACTATGCCCTACTAGTAATTTAAAAGTGTAGTTGCTTAAAAGCCTGTGATTTCCCATGGCAATTATGAATGAGTTCAGCAATTGAAGTTCTGTTGAACTTTGAGTTCAGCATGAACTCTTATGAACTGTATGAGAACAAACTTAATCAACACGTCAAAACTGAATCAACCCCCGAGAAGCACATGAAGACTGTAAACCCGCCTCTATAAAATAAGTTATTTTCATCTCATTTCTCCTAATGTTTTAGATTCATCAGGCTTACACAAGGCACTTTAAGACTTAAAATGTTAGCTTACTTTCTTAAAGGAAGTGAGGAGTTTAACGCTGACATAGCCCATCTTATTTCTTCTGACATGCTTTAGAAGGAAGGCATCTTTCTCAAGGTTCTCATCTGAGAAGTAATATTCAATCTGTGCTATTAACTTCTGGATCAGGTTATTTTCTGGTGGTTTCCAGTTCTGGTCAGAGTCATCATCATTCTCCCCACCACTGGAAAACAGTTAAATCATATTAACAGATCTTCATCTTGTATCAGTGGATTCAAATAGTATTTTAAAAAAAGACACAACTGTAATGCTGATTCCAACTTACTTTATAGGTAGGCACTGAACAGGTATCACCCTATCCATCTGAGGCAGGAGGCCAGCTCAGAGGATGAAGCTTTCCAGTCAGCATAAGAAGTCAAGTTCCTGAGCTCATTCCAAAAGCTGATCTCAATGTAGAACAATGAGACATACACCAGCAGCTTGAAAATACTGCCAACTCAAATCTTATGCCAAAACACGAAGTGCAGGTGCACAGGCACTTGGTACTACACAAAATTCCTCTCACGACAGTGTTTTATTTTTCAGTATGAAGCTATTAAACATAGTCTTGACATTGTGCTTCATAAGTAGTGTCACCTACCAGTGAATTCCAACTTGATGCAATCATGATTTCTCAAGCCTCTTCACTGCATGAATGCAGGAGCCAGTATCCAGAGAATAAGAAAGACTGACAGGATTATTGTCTTCCAGGTGACTTCTGGAGTGACAGAGTAACTTAACTAGCAGTTTACCCAGGGGCTCAAGCTGTATGTTTCAAATTAAGGATTTTGTTGCAGCAGCAGCTCACATGTCTCAGGAAAAGCTGTATATGCACAAATATGCACGTAGGTAAGAAATCATTCTCATTTCCTCTCTCACCTTCCCGTCATGCTGTCTAGGTATCTATCTGTGCAAAATGGAGCACTACGGAACATCCTATTCAGAAGAAAATCAAAAAGACAGTGCATCCATGGATTTGAGATAAACTTCTTGGCACAGACAGTTACAGCAACATGTTTGTTGCTGAAATAGAAATGACCATTTAAACTGTCATTTAGCAGTGAAGCGAATAGTTCACCCACAGACTACAGCCATAGATGATGCTGTAAGAACTATAATCAAGAGTCTATCTTAAGGCAGTCATTTTTTAAAGCTGTTAGCAGTCTAGTTTTGCTGTGGGACCATCATGAAAGTTTCTGTTTAAGGAGGAACCACAGATTTTCCCCAAATTGTCTTAAATGGCTTTTGCAGAGCTTGTGAAATCATTAAACAAGGGAGAGGACATCACACTAGAGTCCTCTGAGGGCACTCTGGCAGGGAGGATGCAGGCTACTGAATCGCCTTGCCTTGTGGCAGTTTTTGTCCTGCAAACAAACCAGAGACTGTGATCGTAATGCTGACTGACGTGCTGCCCATGCACATGCACAAACACTGCCTAGGCAGGTGCTTGCGATACAGCTGAAGATGTTGTTCAGGTCAGTGGGCTTTGCACAGGGAATGCACTCCCAGGTGTGACAAGCAGCATTCTGGGACCTGGCTTTTTGATGCTAATGGTTTATTTACGTTACAATGGTTCTTCTGAGGATTAGGCAACACATCAGATATACATGCGTATTCACTCACGCAATCCTAGAGTTCTCCTTGTTAAATTCTCCCTAGCCACTTGACAGATACAATTCGAAGGAATGACAAGAGTGAGAGAGCAATAAAAAGAATCTACGTGACAATGCTGGAAGTGGAGGATAACAGATGCAGTTATGATTAAGATAGTTAAAAAAAACCACCCCAAAACAATTAATGGAGCTGTGCATGCTGGTTTCAAAGGGAAGAAAAGACAAGGTTAAGTGTTTATTTTTCATTCATTATGTTCCCTTACCTTGCTACTTCTCATTTTCATTCACTATGGATTCAGAACTAGTACTTATAACATTTAGGCATTTTTATGTATCCACACCATGCTAAGAAAAGCTGACCTTTCAGGATGGAGTTTACAGGGTTTTTTGAGAATTTGCAGGTATTTGGAAGGTTTGGATGGAAAGAAAACTGCATGTTTGCAAAGATCAGCACCATCCTTACAGCGTTAACACACTGAATCAGAGTAAAACAGGTCTCACTTCAACTCTCAAATATTGGTCACACTCTGAACACTGTTTCTATATTTGACATTGGTCAGCTTTTACAAAATCTTTAGGGCTCTTACAACAACCCTCACTAAGGACTGTGCAGAAATTCTACCTACAGCAAATGCAGAAATCTGTAACTAGCTCCATATTAATTCATAATAATGAACAACTGGTAGTACCTCCAGGGTATGAACTCTCCTGCAAAAGTAGTTGGTGAATCAATGTCAGTCACCACTGACACACACAAAAAAAGCCTCGTTCACAACTTTCATTTACTTACTTTGTTCAGAGCTTTGTGATGGATATGCTTGTCAAAACAAGATAGACTGAAAACTAGCCTTTTAACACGGTGACTCATCTGGCTATACAAGAAACTAACCATATCTGTACGGAGAATAGATCTGGGGTTTTAAATATTAAAACTCAAACGATATATTAATTTTTCTGCATAGAGTCTAACCTTTTGACAATATTTTGCTGAATCTCCAAAAGAATAAGGTATTGTATTAGTAAGCACTATGAAGAAATATGATTTACAGCATTAAGTTGATATTCCAACTTTGTCTCTATAGTTTTCTGGCACTAAAATCCTAGATGTTCCTTTTACAAGTAAGATATTCTGGTAGACATCAAAGCAACTTTAGGCATCAGTAATCAACAGCTGCAACTTATTGAATACAGACAACACTATTGGTATTATCAATCCACAAAGTGTAGAGTCGATTATGAAGTGGTAGTTTCTTCTGCATTTAAACTAGTTTTGATTTCATGCCTCAACAGCTTGTTTCCAAAACCACAGAACTGATCTGCTTGTCCATGCCTTAATTCTACTCAAGAAAAACAAAAAACAAAGCAAAACACACCACCAACCAACCAGCCCGAAAGCCCTTTAAAAGGCAGTGAAATGGAAATGTCGAGGACACCACAGCCCGGCGCTTCTCGCTGCGGGAAAGCCATGTCC
>NW_009944682.1:0-3626 GCF_000696875.1 Nestor notabilis
TGGGGGGGGAAGCTTTGCCCTGGTGCTGAGGAAGGTGGAAGGTAATTGTGGAAGGTAGTCCAGGAACTATTTCTTGACGTAATTTGTCTCTGTCCTTTCCTTCTGCAGCTTCTAGCCTCTAATGGATACATTAAATTGAATATCGGTGGGAAGGGAAGAGGGGAAAGTGAGAAGTGCGGTGGAGGTGGGCTCCCCACTTGGAGAAAGGAGCTGGGGGGGGAAGAAGCTTTTAGCCTAAAAGCAAAAGGGGCTTTTGTCATCTTTTCAGCGCTGTCTCATCGTCAGGCTGCTCAGCAGCTGAGAAATCTGTGGGGCACAGGCACATCTAGTCCTGCTTTGAGCAATAAGTGTCTTCAGGAGGAGAGAAAATAATCTAGACACAGTATGAGGAGCATCTTTGCAAAGAGGAGGGGGAAATAATAACAGCAACACCACCCCCACCCCCCCAAAAAAAAGGGGGGGGGGGGAGGAACAAACGGGGCTTTGGGGGCAGTGAAAGGCTGCATTATTCGGCAAGTAGTCGTGGATGTTTTTATGTCCTTCAATAAAATTTTTACGAGGATCATTTGATTGTTCATAAATGTGTCGTTCATTAAATAAAACCGTAGGACGGAGTTTCAGCTGTAGAGCTGAGGATGAGGGAGCTTTCGCGTATCAGGAGGAAGCAACAACGTGTGTTGGGCACATGATTGTTCTGTTTTGGGGTTTTTTTCCTTTTTTTTTTTTTTCCTTAACGCCTGGAAACTTTTCTTTTTGCACCAAAATCGCTTGAAGAAGTTGGGAGCATTAAAATTTCCGTGATAGCCTGCCTACATTTTGAGAGAATAACCTTTCCTTTGTAAGGAAAGACAGGTAGGTAAATAGCTCACGCCCATTGGAGTCTGGAAGAAGGGAGTTAGGCGATTTCTCTGGAAGAAAATAAAGAAGATACCTAACAAAAAATAACCTCTCATTATCATTTTTAGACACCGAGCCCCCCCCCAAATATGGATATTCTGGGCTCTCCAGGGCTCTTCATCACCTCGGGTTTCTAGGGCTGGGAGGACATGGAAGGAAATGGTCAAAATTTGGCAGAAGGAGGAAAAGTGGAAGCTGAGGACGCGATGGGGGCTCCTGCCGGGGGTGGGCAGGGGGTCTGAAGGGAGGAAGGCTTCCCCAGGCAGTGGGTCTGAAGTGAGATAGCCTTCCCCAGTGACAGGCGTTCTGCTCAGCCCGGGCAAGTCCCAAGGACTGACAAGGCAGAAACCGCTTCCCATCCTGGTAGATTGGCTTGTGGGTTTTTTCTCCCCCCTTCAGTAAGTTGCATGGGAAATACGAGCAGGAGGAGAAAAGAGATTAAGGCAGATTCAGGGCTGAGCAGGCAAGGAGGAGTGATGTTGCCAGGAGAACCCCCCCAGCCCCCTCAGACTCACCCCCTCAGCTGAGCCAGGGTAAACCCCTGCACTTCAATCCACAGGGCTCCAGAAAAAAATAATGAAATAATAAAATAAATATAAATGGAATACCCAAGGCTGCCCTCGCTGCTGTTAGAAACAGGGTTTCCCTCTCGAAAAATAGGCAAGGCTTTAAAAGAAAAATATGATGGGAGGTGTTTGTCAAGGGACTCCAGGTTTTCCAAATTCGAAGAGAAAAGTCATCAGCTCTCTCCCCCCCAGAATTTATTCCTCATTCCGTTTTAAGTCCCCTGCTTTATGTGAGCCCTTAAAGGGAAATATTCCTGGAGGAGCAGAATGTCTTCTTTGGCCTTTATCGAGACCCATTTATCTGTCAATCACCAGTCTCCAATGACGGTTATTTTTATGTTCGCAAGGAAAAAAAAAAAAAAAAGAAAAAAAAAAAATAATATGTATATAATCATAATTCTTTTACCTATCCCCCTTTTAAAAATACTTACTCTGCGGGGCTGCTAATATAGTGGGCTGTGACATGTGGAGGGGAAAAAGCAGCGTGGCTTTTCTACTTTGTTGGAATATTTTAAAGAGAGTCTTTACAAAAGGGTCGTCTGCAGATGTATATGCAGAAGGGGACAGGGAGAAAGGAAAAAGAGGCAAAGAGAGAAGAAGGGAGAGAGAAAGGAAAGACTGGGCATGCAGAGGGAGAGAAGCACTGAAAAGCAGAGTCAGTGGGGACGTTTTCCAGGGGAACAAAAATAGTAATAGTCTCAGAATATACCACAGACGAACCGCAAAACGAGCAGAAAATATCAAAGCCACGCAGCTATAATAAGCAGCAGCAGTTTTTGTAACCTTAATGCAAACAAGCAAGGTCACTAAATTAGTCGTGGATGGTGTATGTTGGTGTTACACAAAGGCAAACATATCTGGCAAAGATTTCTTTTATTCGCCCGGAAACCTGCAGCACACGGAATTACTCACTCCCAGATAGCCGTGGGATCTTAAATAATAATAAAACCATAAGATAGCGTTTGTATGGCAAACCCCTTTCATTCAGGGGCTGCTGGGCTCTGAGAATTAAGCAGTACAAAGCAGAGATGGAGGCACTTCACCTTAAAGCAAACTGAAGACACGCTTAAGACTAAAGACACGGCTTAAGACAATGTTTTCTCCAGGTTTAGCTGCAGAATCCCGCAACACGATGTGACCATCGCCCTCCCCTAAAATTTAAACACGATGTGAACCCCCATAAAATATTGTCCTTTCACGCTTATCTCGACATGAAACCATCCGCATGGATGAATGCAAAGTTATGTGAATAAAGTCCGCTCAGAGTGCATGGCAAATAAAGCAAGATCCTGAAATATTCTTCCTTTCAGTAGCAGTGTCTCCAAGCAAATATCCAGGCTGGAATTAAAACACGCCTTGCTATTGAATTCAGCAGCTACAAGGTTTTATGCACGCTCCAGCTAGACTCCTATGCCTCCACAAAAGCTCCGGTACTTGTTTAATGGGAGATTACCTCTTCTGAAATGATGGTGAACTATCACATCCCTTCCAGGCAGGCTAATATCTTTTCCTCTCACCTCCCCTTTTGAATCTGCGGGGAAAAGAAACTTAACTGCATTGAGCAAAACTAAACACTAGCAGTCCACAAGCCGTGTGAGTATTTATATTGTTATTTTTTTCCCTGACGGAGAATAAAAATAGTAAATAAATAATAAAAGAAGGGAAGTCGAGAAGCAAATTAGGAGGTTACAGAAAATGAAGCCTTTGTCTGAGCACTGTCCTGGCTGGTTGACTTCTGACACCTTTTCGGAGCTAAGGGCTTCCCATGTTCGCCCTGCTCCCTGCAAGTGCTGTGTGTGTTCAGCCCGAGCTGCATCCCTGTGCACGCAAGCCAGGCTGTTTCCTCATTTTCAGATCTTTTGCTTTCCTTTTGAGGAATTCTCCCCTGATTGGAAGGAAGGGAGACAAAAAATAACCCTAATAAAAACCAAAAACAAAAAAAAGGGGAAAAAAAAAGGACATAAGAGGGAGGAAGAAAAAAAAGAAAGCAAAAAACCCCAAGAATTGGGAGAGCTTCCTGCTGGGGTGACACTGTTTTCTTGGGTTTTCTTCTTGCTTTTTAATGTTTTTATTAATGTTTTTCGCCAGAGGAGGTGGGAAGGGCAGCCCGCGGTCCCCAGTGCTTAGGGGGGGTCCCCCGCTCCCCGCTACAGCTCCAGGCCC
>NW_009944683.1:0-12001 GCF_000696875.1 Nestor notabilis
TGATTCTATGAAATCCACACCTTTGTTAGTTGCTAGTCGGAGTTTCCCATCATGATCATACGAAATAGCTAAAGCATGGTCAGCATGAGCTGCTGAGTGATGCTGGCTGAAATCTAACATGTGGACTTCATGTTTTTGGAGCCACAAGCTGCCAGGCTGAACCTGCCACAGAGACCACCTCTTGCTGTGCCTCACAGTGTAGGCACTTGAGGCGAGCTCTGTTTGTGCAGATGAGAAGCAGTGGCCAGAAGGGCGCAGTTTGAGAGGGATTCACCACTGCAGGGTTTGCTTTGTGTATCAGCTCCAATAGCACAGTTCAGGGACAAGTGTTCCCCAAGCACTGTCGAACGCACCCTTTCCTCTGTACAGTGGGAAATGAGGCAGCAGGGTGGAGAGGGAAGGGATGAACCCAAGAGTGACAGGTTTGGAGTGCACAGAAGCACTGAGCATTTAAGCTTCTAGATTTGCTAGTGGGGACCAGTTGATTATGAAAATTACATGGCTGTGTTTAGAAAGCTTTGCTCTTCTGAGGTGCTGAGTGGTATGGAGAAGAGCGAAGTAGGAAAGGGGAAAAATGACCCAGCGATCCCATACAAAACCAACCCAAACACAAAACCTCTTGAGTTCTTGCCTGGAAAACAGAGGAAATGCAGAATATTCATTAAAACCTGAGATTAATACTTCTTGTAAGTATTATTTAGAAGATCCATTTCCTGGAATTCTACCACAGTGTCCTTTCTAGGGCCATCAGTCACTCACAGCCTTATTGACTCTTTTAGCAAGCTGCACTGGATTTTGAATGCTGTAAGCATTCCAAGTAACTTGGTCTTTTTCTACTGGCTCCTGGCAAAACTGTCTGTTTCATTTACATCTGCTTGGCCTGGAAGGCATCTCTGCTTCCTCTTAAGGTTGGTGAAGGTAGATTCAGATGGCAGTGTTCTGCCTGTAGACTTACTATGGATCCAGAAAAATGTTACTTAATTTTAAAAGGACTTCCTCTGTGGCTCTCTGGGATGTTGAAATGCTATTACTTTTATGATACCTTGCAGAAATTCTAAGTAATGTATTTGTCTGCCTTAAGTGGTTGTACTGAGGAAGAAAAGCTAGCCTGGAGAGCCCTCAGTATTATGCCCCATGGTCAGTGTGAGGCTTTTTTCTGGAGTCCTTGTTTATCTCCCTTCTAGCACTCCTACCATTATACCTGCTTTAAAAATCCTCAGAAATAGTAACACTTAGCAGAGGCTGGAAAGATGTGTTTTGGGTTTAAAAAAAAAACCAAAGAAAATTGCCTGCCAGGCAATGACATGGTCCCTCTTCAGAATGTATCCTTTACACTTTGCTTTTGCCAAGATCATTTAAATGCGGTAGCAGCTACAGTAGGAAACTTGCCACACTTAGAAATAAACAAAACAACTACACCACCCTACTGAGCTTGTTGAGCATTCAGGAGCTTGGTCAAGAGTGAGTTTTGTGTCAACACTAGCAGCCAGCAGGATTTCTGAGGCAGAAAAGCAGCTTTATTTCCCGTTGGAAGCGTTGACAAGTTTTGAACATTTTGTCTCTGTAAAAAGGTTACCACTCCCCAGTGAAAACTTCTGTAGGAGCAATGACAGTAAATCTTTCTTTTCACTTGGGAACTACTGTGAAAACATGATCTTCTGAAATCTTTGGCAGAGAAATTAGTTTGGGATATTTTTCTTGGGTTGTTGGGTTGGGTGTTTTTTTTCTCCCTAGTAGGTTTGTTGACTTGTTTCAAGCATTCAAGGTTTATTGTTGCCTGAAATGTTTTAAGTCTTTTGTTCTGTTTTCTATGCTTGAATTAAGTGGTTTTGCCCAGCCTGGTTACCTACTGAGGTCCTGAGGGAGCAGCTCTATGCTGCTCTGTGTCAACGGGAACCTGCTATTGGGAAGCTGACAAAAAAGTTCATTTTCAGTCTCATAAGATCCCAAGGAAACTGTGGCTGATTCACCTACACATGAAAGTGGCAGTCAGCCCTGTATTTCTGAATAGTTCTTGGGGTTAAAAATCTGCAAAACCACATTGAATCTGAGTTGCCAGTTTTATATTCATGCCACTTTGAACATAAAGTTAGGGTCATTCACTGAATTTTTTACTTGGAGCATATCAAAAGTGTCATGCTGGCATCTCTAGGAATCAGCAAAGCTGAGACCAGGACTCTCACAGAAGGATAAAACATCATTAATTTATGTTTTCATCACATCTCAGCTGGATTTTTGTAATTTCTTTTATAGTCTATAGAGTCTCTGCATGGGTAGCATCACTATCAAGGAGCTTAAACTTGTATTTGATCACCTCATCTTCACACAAGACAGCAGTATGGCACCATTTTCACTTGCTCTCCATTCTTAAGAGGCTGCCAACAGATGTCTTGGGGTCAAGGCACTAACTAGTAATAGTAAAAGTTTGTCTTCTCTAGGGAACACTGTCATGTCAATATGGGAAGCAAAGAAGCTGAAACATCCAATGTGATGCAGTCATTTGTAGGCAGGGGCTAAGCCCAACCACGGCTGGTGCAGCGAGAGGAGTGATTTCTCTTTGTCTAGCCAAACCACACAGCCATAATGCTGTTATCATCACCTGCCATTACTTAGAGTCTAACCTAAGTTCAGCTATGCTTTGTAGCAGTGGTGGAAATCAGTTGATGTCAATACAGGCTTTTCAGATGTCTGTCTTCCTGCGAAACAGTTTCTCTCAAAGTAGTAGGAATGGTATCAATGTAGCTAGAAGGTCACTAGCTGCCTGCAACAAGGCTAAGCAGAGCCTCAAAAATAAAGTATTCCAACAGGTCTTATATTTGAAGGCAAAACCAAAAAGACTCACTGGAAGAAGGTGACTCACTTTGCTTTTATGAGACTGATAGGAGATTGATTTGTTACTGCAAGCACAGCAGCATTTTGTAGAAGGGTTTGCTCTTGTTCCGCAGACGGTTCCTGACAAGGCAGTCCAAAACACATCTTCATGTGAGGAACTCAGTCCTGAGCTGAACTGAACAGAAAAAACTAAACATGAGTTTAAAGAAGGGATTTCAACTGCTTGGGTGTATGACTCTGAAATGTGTGCTAGTTATCATGATTATAAGTAGGAAAATTGATGAAAAATGCTTCAAATTTATGTCCTATCTCAAGAGCTTCCTCTCACAGATACTCGCCATGGAGATTAAAACACAGCTTAATTTCATACGTTGCTGAGCAACCTATGAAAATCCTAAAATACTCTGAACTTTTATGAAGGTCCTGGCAGTAGATTCAAAGAGAAAATTAATTACTGAAAAGAGCAATATTTGCCAAATAACATTACAATTAATAAGCAACATTTAAGGAATTAGTAATCTTCTCTCAGAAATCTAAAAGCAAGTGAATTCCGTGTGAAACAGTCCCTATATTTGTGAAGTGTTAAGGCATATTCTCAGTAGGACATTTCTCAGAATCCAGATTAGTAAAATGCTTAATATATACCAACGTAACAATTTATTTCTATATTACCATGATCATCCTTATGTACTTGCGTAATTTTCTTATATAACAGATATTGGAAAGATCTTTTCATTACCACTTTGGAACAAAAGTTGAAAGTTGGGTTAACAGTGGGAACTCAAAATGATTGTTGAGAAGACAGAAATCCCTTGGATGAGTTTTAGCAGTTTAAGAAGAAAAATCCGTTTTCTGTAAGCTGTACTGTAATCCCGATAGGGAAATACAAACAGTGCTATGTTGAGTGAATTCATACATTACAAAACAGATGCTAGCTGGCATTAAAAAGCAATGTAGAGGTGATAAAAATATATGCACCAGGTGCAGTAAAGTACTGTCTAGGAGATGTATCTCCAGTATGTGCTTTATTTATTCTAAATAAGAAGATCATCCCATGCAGATATCTTTATTCCCAGAATTGTAATTGATGCCACATGACAAAATGCTGTTCCCATCCTGTTCTGAAATCTTGCCTCTTCATTCACACTGCTGTTCTTGCTGTGGACTCTGTTGTGTCCATCATAGTAATTTTGAATGTAAACTGGTTTTACTATTTTTACCTAATCAGGCCTATTTAGAAGTAAACTAAGGATCCACTGTGAGACCTGGCTGATGCTACTCTGTAGGAGATACGGATAGGAGTGGTAAAAAAATCTGACAAATCTCATTTTTCAATGCTAAGCTGGACCTCCTTTCTTAAACTTTTTTTATCTGCTTGTTTGCCTTTATTGCTGGAAAACTGAACAACTTAGCAAAGTGAATTCAATACATTACTTGGAAAGCAGCTGTTGTGCTTGTTTTGCCCTTATTTGCTCCTCACTCTCACAATCAGTGAGTGTTGACACTTAGTTTGTCTGAGTTATATCTTTCTCATGAGATCACTCGGTCCCAGCCAACAGGAGTCCTCACCTGCCACCACTCAGCATGAATGTCATACTCAAAGTGGAGTCCCCTGGGAGTGACACTTTCCCTCTCCATTTTAAATGGGGAGCAGACTGAAAAGTGTATTTGAGGAAAACAGAACATCTGTCTAGTTGCTTAAGAAGGGAATTTTACTAGAGAAAAAGTAGATAATTCATTCCAAAAAAATTAAACCTCCCATCTGTCTTCCTGTGGCAGCACTTCTGTATTTTCCTGAGCCTCGGTACTTGGTTCATGTGCCTGGTAAAAAGTCCTCCGCCGTGCAGAAATCCCTGGGGAATAGAAATCTCCATGTATATTCTTCTGAGTAAGTCTGCGACAGCTTGTGCTTGTTTGAGACAGTGGGAATAAGACACTGAGAGGTGTTAACTTGCATGACCCATCAAGTCCAACATTGGATCTGCAGACGAGTGTGTTAATAAACACTGCCTAACAGAGCAGTATTCACATACAGGGCTGCACACGGGTGTCAAGCAAAGTGTCCATTTTGTGATGAATTTAACTTTTTATAAACAAATATGCATCCTCATGCCTGTACCATTCATCTTCTGTAGGTTGCTGAATAGATAAAATATGTATTTATTATTTACTGACTGTAGGCAAATTCATGAGATCTGAACTTCTCTAGGTGCTTAAAAATGCCTTGGGGAGGACAAAGTGAAAAAGGAAGATCAATGGCTCCAGGCCTGTAATTGCCATTAAATTTATGTATCTGAGCAGCTCATTATAACTTTTAGCTTCTTTAAGCCTTCTTTATTCTGTCAAATGCTAGCCTTTTCCTGTAACTTAGAGTTTGCTTACTTTGTTATCTGCCTGTTTTACAGTTTTAGTGATGGCTAGCACCATTGATTGCCTTGATTCTCCGGTAAATCTTTAACTTTATTACTTTTTGGCTTTATTTGCCTAGGATAATTTCAAACTCCTGAATACATATATTTCAATGCTATACATGATGGTTACCATACCAACTTGATACATTTGATCCTGTAAGTATCTTTACTTTATCCAGCAGAAATAGATATGCCACTTTTTTCAGATTATAATTTAAATCACTGCAATAAACTACAGTTGTTCTAAAATTTTCTTGGGATAATGTTGGATGCTGAGAATAATTCCAGTAATGACACAGGAACAAGTGCAAATGCCCCTGAAGCATTCATTAAGGATTGCTTAAGAGGTACACTGTGCTTATGAATCCTCATGGGCTACTTTAGAAATCCTGAGATGAATTCCTTAATTCTTATGAGATTTTGCACCAAACACAGGTCTCAAGTTGAAAATTGCTTTTTTTCCTCCTTTTAAATAATTTAGCCACATCCAGACTTGCTGAATTAAATATCTAAGGACTAGGAAATGTTTCATGAGAAAAAACATCTCACCAAGTAATACTGCCTTCACAAGGTGCTGGAGATCTTCAGCTGCAACAAAGGTCTAATTATTGTTTAGTGATGGAAAAGTGAGTTATAGCTTCAGAAGTAACAACTTTCATCAAGAAATATTGTACCTGCAAGTTCCTACCCTCCATGTGCCAGATAATCAGGGAGCAGCATCAGGTAACAGCACATTGAAGAGGGCAAGGCTGGATGATGGGTAATTACTATTGATTAACTTGTAACTGACTTTTTGGAAGGTAGATGAGATGCAGGGAGTTGTGGGTAGAGCTGAAAAATTATTTTTTATTCATTGAAAGAAAGCACTGACATGTTTTTTCAGCAGCGTATGGTTACACGGGTGTCCCTGTAAGCAGCTTACGCTATTCTCATGTTCCTAGGGTAATGATGGAGTGCAACTGCCCTTCAGCCTGACCACTGCTCCTTGTTTATCTCTACCAAAACCCAGTGGCCCTTGTTTAGCCACCGAGTGCTCTCTGTAGGACTTTGTGCAAGTATAACCCTTTTTACCTCCACCAATTATCTTCTCCTCTGTTGCAAAGACCACTTGTAGGGATGTCGCCCTGGCATTTGTTTTTCTGCTGTGCTTTATAAGCAGTGCAAGTTCTTCCACTGGACCACAGAGCTTCACTTTATTGATTATTTTTGTACTCTGCTCCTCTGGATTGTCTGAATATAGCTAATCCCAAACAGAAAGAAGGCAGCTCTGGGGGATCAAATTGCATTTCCTGGAGAGGGAATTTAGGCTTCGTGAGGAGGGACTGGAAGGCAGTAGCTGTGGTAGATTGATTTTTATCCACACATATAAATAAGCCTTCTGAGTAGTAGTTGCAGCAATTGTCAGAATTGTTGAGCTTACCACTTCAGCAAGGGAGAATCAGATGGATTTTATTCTGCTGTGGTGTTAATGTGATTAAAATCTCCAGATGACAGTGTCCATTGATCCAGAGCCCTGCAGAGATGTCACTGTTTGGGTATGCTTAATGAGGTCCCTGGAGAGGGAAGGAAATAAGTTGAGTCTGGTTTCTTTCCAGTTTTGTCAATGAAAAGGACAAAGAAGTGGTTTTGGGAGCAAGGTGAGTTGTGACGAGGAAATCTGCCGATGAGAGGGAAGGGCTGAAGGGAATGGCCCCACATTGAGGGATTTATTGCCAAGGACTAAAAAAAGACTGGTGCAAGGAGCTCAGTATCTGCCCTTACTTGAAAACCACAGAGCGAGCTGTCACTTTAATATACCTCATTTCTCTCCCCCAGATTTATCACATGGGAAACTAATAACCACCCAGTCATGTATGCATATGCTTATGGATATATAAACCTGCACAAATGATATATTATTTCTTAGAGCCATGTAAAATATTTGCACAAATTTTAAATCACTCTGAGCTGGCCTGGCTTCAGGTTTTTGGTCCCAACTGAATAAACTAAACTTGATTTGCATTGAAAAGCCTACTAAAAAGACATCTGGATCAGATACAGTAGAAATGTCTGAAAAGCAAGGCTTGTGTGTTTGGTGCAGTGATGGGGGTCTTTTTTAGAGATGGAAGGGGAATTCAGTCAAATTTTGCATTGGGATTTTGATAGGACTGAACCCAAACCTCAAAGTAAGCATGAACTTACACAAAGAAGTCTTCTGCCAAGACGAGTGATAAAAACTGTGCAGATCAGCACAACTTTTGCTGACAAATGTGGCACTGAGAGCTAGAGCTCCCCATTATAAAACACTTCTACTACTGCTGACCACCAGGTTTTAGGGTAAGCGAGCACCACACTGAAAAAAGCATATGTTAGTCCTCATCTCCCACTTTTCTTACCCTTTTTTTTTTCAACAAGAAGAACAAGGGAGGACTTTGTGTGTGAGCTGCAAGACCCATGTGTTCTCCTTCCCAGTCAGGAGATGGTCAGGGGGAAAGGCTGAGGAGAAGCTGGGCAGCAGGATGTTAGAAGAAATGTTTTGCTGTTGGCACTTGTTAAATTCTTGATGGTTTAATGCCCTTGCAGAGATGATAACTATTTGTGGAAGCATGTTTTGGAGACACCTAATTCTGTTATTCAGAGCAGTGGATTATATAGAGAGAATGTATTGTAAGCATATATAACAGGCATGGTACTTAATATAGCATTCATACGGTTCCTGCTGCATTCTCAACCGTAGCCTAAGTGTATTTCCAAGCTTTTAAGTCAGTCCTGGGATTTTCTGCCACCCTCTAAAAGAACCATATCTGAAACAAGATCCAGCAGAGAGATGCAGTCCAGTATCTTAAATGTGTTTTCAGTGGCTTGCCAGAGCAGAGTAGCTGCTCAGAGTATGGTGCCACATTTTGAACTCTGTAGTATGAAGGCTGTCTGGAAAGACTCCTGCCTTCCCCAGTCTTTGTTTTCCCTCCTATGATTGAGAGCAATGAAATCATGTCATTAAAAAGAAAAGTGGAGGAGAGGCTGTCTTAGTTGCATCATTCCTCAGTCCAGTTAAACATCACGGCCATGCAAACCAGCCAAATCGGCACCACTGGGCATGCAGCGGGGAAGTGGAGGCAGCAGCCTGCCTGTGGAGTGAGCTGTGGAGTAGCTCCTGTGCAGGAGGACCACTCGGCACAGACAAAGGAGCTCAAAGCAGAGAAGAGCCACAGAGAATGCACACCACTAGCTATTGCATACATCTCCTTGAAGAAAATGGACATTATCAAATAATGCATTCCCTCAGCTGGAGAGGTAGAATTGCAAGTGAGAACTACAGCGTTAGCCATTTCAAGCTTTCAGGGAGCTCAGGAAGCTAAAACCATCTTTAGATCTAAAACAGTTTTGAAAATTGCACTCTTAACTGCAGTAGCGCAGTCATTATGAAGGATATAGATATCTTATGGCCTTTCAGACACATGGGCTGAAGAGTTCTGTGTTCTTTTTAAAGGATGAGATTAACATAATTGCTCTTAAATAACTACTTTGTTAATTTTTGAAAACGTGCTTTTAAAGGTGTTCAGTTACCGTAGGGAGAACATATATCATGGGACCAAGGTGGGGTTTTTTCATATAAATAAATAATAGTCCCAAATCATTTTATCAATAGGCTAGGCCTTAGAGGACACAGGCATAACGGAGTTACCGTGCTTTGAATTACCTGCTAGCAACTGAATTGAGGTAACTGAGCACATGTTTGTCTAAACAAAGTTACAGAGGGCTGGAATATGGTAGCACAAACCTCCTTCTCTGATTTTATAGTTTTACA
This sequence comes from Nestor notabilis, assembly GCF_000696875.1. Taxonomy (NCBI): domain Eukaryota; kingdom Metazoa; phylum Chordata; class Aves; order Psittaciformes; family Psittacidae; genus Nestor; species Nestor notabilis. The sequence goes on from NW_009944683.1 coordinate 9,031, forward strand.
CTAAAATTTGTATTTACACAAAAATTGCCATAGACAGAATGAGCATGTAAATAGTTACCATGGTTCATCAGCACCAGAGGAGACTCGGTAACATGTTTTCACATCTGTGCCCAGAATTAGTTTTGTTAGAGGAAAATATGGGAAAATGGTGGCCAATGTGATTTAGTGTGATTCCTGAGGTGCACAGTAATGGCAAGATAGTCCCAAACCCCAAACATACAAAAAAACGAGCATTGCAGTCTTCTGCAAGACTGACTTTGAAATAATGAGATTTTTTCATTTAACAGTGACAGGTTGGTGTTCTGTTTTTGTCTGTGGTTGACTCATTGCTTATGTCTTCAGGCTTTTCTTTCACAGACTTCCCTTCACAGACAAAGGGTAAATAGAAGCCTTTTAAAATGAACTTCCCACAGAATCAGTTGCTGCTGAATGGGATTAAACCCTAAGTTTTTGTAGTTCTATCAACAGAGGGAAATAGTAAAGAAAAACAGGATGTTTTTAAGAATGTTGGCATTGAATTTTCCATCTCACTAGCATGGTTTTTGTACCTGCCTATGTTGCAAGGAGTTAGGCACCCCCACCGTGGATTCTGATCCGTACCTGATTTTCTTTTGGAGTTCACTGGTGCAAGTAAGAGGATCAGCAGGAAGCATTAATACAAAACAACTACAGTAGTAAGAACAACAGTAAAATTCTCCTTATTAAGGCAGAAGAATCCAAGTATTTCCTCCTGTGCCAAGGTCAGCTGCATGGGTCTGGGCTCACGCAAATTCAAGGGGTAGGACAGTGGGGGAGAGATAGCAGCAGGGATGCTCTTAAAACTCATTCCACTCCCTAATATGTCAAGGGAAAACAGAGTGAAAGTCAAAGTCTTGACGGAGTCTGTGTAAGGCACATCTGGCCTTCTGGCTAGGTCAGGAAGTTTTCAGCTCTTTCTGTTTCTAGGGCAGCACAGCTTTGTAACTTGCACTATATCTGCCTGTGCATCGATGTATTTTTAGGGCTTGAAAGCAGGCTGCCAAAATATCAGACGTGCAGACAATGAAAATGTGACGTTAAGGGAGGTGTCACAACAGCTTTTATGTCTAAAAATTATTTATCTTTAAAGATATAGGTGTACCTTGGGTAGTTAAGATGGAGGGTTTGGGACTTGAGACAGTAATTTTCAATGTGAAAAGAAAATCTATAGCAGGTCAAAGGACTCTCTGAAGAAAATTCGTCTTTACTGGAGTATGTTTACTGTTAATTCAATACTACTGTTTTCGCTGATGCCCAGTGAGGTCAGAGCTCTTTCTGCTTACCTCAAACGGACTGCATGGATAGGGCACTGAACCACAACTCATGATGTTGCACGTCATTTCTCTTTCTGGCTCAGGCACAGATTTTTGACAGGGCGCTTATTTCAGTTTGCCTTACCTGTCTGTCTTTGAAATGGATCTTATGCTTAGCCATCTTATGAGGCTGTCACAAGAGAAGAGGCCATTAAGGACTGTGAAATATTCACCAATACAATGCTAAGAGCTCTGGAGATGCGAACACAGACAGAGAAAGTCTGAAGGAAGTTAGGTCTGAACCTGAAGAGACCCCCAGGTTATGAACAGTTTTGTACTTAGCAGTTTTCACACAGGGACATCTGACCTAAAGCAGTTGGTGGCCTGAATATTCTTGAGGTCTTGGTAATTCTGGGACAGCCCAAGCTGGAGCTGCCAGGTCACTTGGCTGTTGGAAAGCAGGCAAGACCAAAATTCTGGTATGGCAACAGGAAGGTCTGTTCTGGGAAGAGAATAGAGATGTCCTTTTCGTCACAAGTGGATTGGATGAAGAGACAGGGTCTTCTGGGCAGGTACCTGGATCAGTTCTGGGAGGTAACATAGGGAAGTGCTTTATAAGAACAGTCTTTCTGCAGGATTGGGTCTCCTTCTCTCCATCACTAACTTTGGCATTGCTTGAAAACACTTCAGAAATGTTGAAGGATGATGAAGCAACAGCCTAATTACATTATTTTCTTCACCATTTCTTACAAAAATAACAGTTGGCCTAAGTTCATCAGCTGTAATTTGAACAAGTGTCTCTCTAGGAGTTCAAGGTAACTCATTATTAAGAAGTCCTCTCTTCTAGATGCTTGTAAAATGCCTTATAAACATTACACTTAGAATTAGAGAGACCAAATCCATCGTCAGTCCTATTCTTTTTCAGACTTTTTTATCACTTAGATGAATACTGTATTGCTTCACTGACCAGGAGGCTGATTCATTTATTTTGGAAAATGAAACCCTCAGTTCCACAAACCTAGCAAAATATTTTTAATAACCAGGTGCAGACTTGCAAAGCTGATTCTTCTAGGCAGTTATCAATATTTACAAATATCTCATATAGGCTGTCCTTGTGTCGCATTGACCATTTAGGATGATGGGTGCCAGATCCTTTTCTAGGCTGCTTTTCTGTGAGATTAGAGGATATGTCATATTGCACTGATTTAGCTCTCATTAACTCTTTGAGATCAAAATAAGAGCCATTAATGCCATGTAGGTCACTGAACAACAGCCATATGATCTCTTTCAGTCATTGCCCACATTTCATTTCTACTTAATGGTGTGTTTCTTAGTGTATGGTTTCTCACTGTACAGTAAAAGTACCATGATTTTGCAATCTAAGATGAACCTAAAGCAACCTTAAGATTTCTGCACCTGTTTAAATACAAGAAGAACCAGGATTTTGTGGAACTGCATTTGAATACAGTCAAGGCAACCTAGGACAGGAGTCACATCTGAGATAACAGGCAGTCTGTCAAATCTTTTATTGAAACTATATTAAAATTAATTAATTCCTCCAATCTTTCAGAGAATTTATTCCATCTGGAAAATCCAACTTTGTTTTAATATTGCACACTGCCCAGTGAAGATAGTGCTGCTCCTTCCTTCCCCCAGCAAAGCTGGCCAGATGTGAGTAAATATGCACATCAATGGGGAAA
>NW_009944684.1:0-10000 GCF_000696875.1 Nestor notabilis
CGGGCCGCGCCTGCCACCTGGTGGCACTGCCCGGGACACGAGCAGCGACCTGTCACCTCTCCCGTCCCCCAGCACCGGTCACACAAGCCGCAGCGCCCGAGGCAGCCGTGGAAGGTCACCCAGCCCCAGCTCACCCCGCGCCAGACACCCCTCGAAGACTAGGCAGTGCCCGGCCCGTGCCACACGGCCCTGGAGTAGACATGGCAACCAGCAGAACACGGTTCACTGTGCCCTGGAAGGCAGCTGCAAGAAGCCAGCCTCAACCTTGCACAAGACATGGTGGTGGAGCAGCTCTTGCTGTGTCCTAAACCAGTTTGTGCCCACCTGGATAGTGTTGCCTGGCTGCACCTGGCACAGGGAAAGCTGAGCAAGTCCCACACCCAAAAAAGGTGTCAGTACAGGCAGAGGCCAGGGCTGAGCCCTTCCCTGCTCACCTTGGCTCTTGGATGACACCTGAGACACCAGCACAGGCAGAGGAGAAACCCAAAGACAGCAACTGAAGGAAACTGATGGGATATGTGGTTCGCACACACTCCCTATGCCCAGCTCAGACACCCCACCCTCTCCTCCCCACCAAGTGCCACAGAGGCTGCCCCCTCCCTGCAGCCCACTACCCACCAGAGGACTGGCTGGAACACCCATGGCCTCCTGAGCAGGACCTGCAACTTGCAGAAGACATTTCTGCTTGTCGTCTCAGAATCCCCTAGCTGTGGCAGGAATGGCTATAAAATTTGGTTCTCCAGCACCCAGTGTCCGTGTTGGAACTATGAGAAAGACACTCTGAAGAAGGCATGGCACACTCAGGGATGAAAGATGAGGAGAGCACTAGATGAAGGAGAAAGACTCAGGAATGAAGCCTCATCAAGGAAGAAGCAGAACCACAGAAAGGACAAGTAGCACTGGCAACTTAATTCTTCATTCACAGAAAAACAGAAATAGGATAATTTTTGGATGTATTTCTTTTGGAAATGAGCCAAACTGGCAACTAGAATCAAAGTCTTCAAAAAGTCTATACAAAGATGTATCATACAAAATGTACAGCAAAGTTCTCAAAAAAAAAACCAAAAACCAAACCAAACCCAACAAAAAAAACCAAAAAAACCAAAAAACAAAAAACCAACCCAGACAGACAATACAACAAAAGGAGAGCAGACGGTGTGAAACCACAGCGAACAGATCCTGCCCCTGCTCTGGGGGCAGAGCAGCATTTGGACAACGCGCTCCAACACACGATACATTACATTATGTACAGCACCGTACAAAGACCGGCATCCCCTATGGTCTAACCAGGAGCTCTCCAGCATGAAGTCAGGGCAGTGCAAACAGTCTGCTCATGGAAGTAATACATGCTGAGAGGGGGAGAAAACGTCCAAGGGAATGAAATGGTCAACTAAACCATAACCAGAATACAGCCAGGCCACCAAGGCTACAGAGTTTAACAGTCAGTTCTGGCTAACAAGTGCGTGCTTTGCAGGCCACAGCATGTTACTCCATCTCCGTGAAGCGAGCAAACATGGCCTTCCGCACTGCATCTTTGTAGGAATCTGCTGTGGAGACACCGTAGGAGCTGCCCTTAGCTCCCAAACCAGCTCCTCTCATTCGTACTTGGGCCTGCAATGGAAAAGACACATGCTTCAGCTCTACAGGAGGCCACAATGCCACACAGGACTCCACAGAATACATCAGACCAGTCAGTTTCTGGTGCTCTGCAGAGATCCCTAACAGATACCAGAAGGTATGACTGCACACACCCCCTCCCACACCACCCCAGAACAACTAGAATGAAGCTGCACAGAAAAAGCTGAAGCCTGAGCACAGACAAAGCCCAGGAAGGCCACTGGCTCAAAGGAGGGGAGCCCACCCCAAGCATCACTAGAGCACACAGCTCGGGTGCCACCCTGCTGCCACAGCACCTCAGGGTAGACTTTTGATGGAAGGAAGCAGAGCCCTGCCTGTGGATGGCAGTTTCTTCCACGAGAGAGCTTCAGCAGCAAGTGCTTCTAGATATAAAAGGCACCAACCCTCATAGGAAAGCACCCATCTCTACTTACCTCAATGGGTGCTGTGATGCCCTGACATTTTCTTCCCAAGCCTGAGCCTTCCCTCCAGCCCATGGCCTGCAGCATCTTGTTGCCTATATTACTGTTGTCAAGGCCATCTTTGGTGGGCTGCTCGTAATTACTGCAGGAAGAAGAGATGAGTTAACCAAATGGTTCATGGTGTATTGAAGCAATGACCGAGGAGCTGTCGGCTACATACACTGTGCCGGCGTCATAGACCTTCTTGCGCTTTGGCTCAGGTGGCTCTGGGATGCCATACTTCTCCCGCCTCTCAGCTGCTCTGTCTCTGTATTTCATCTGCGTAAGGTAACCAGATTTAGTACTGATTTAAAGACACTTTTGTTCATCTTTTGAGCTATGAAAATAGGCCAAGTGCCTGCTATTATAGAAAGCTGCCCACCACAGCCTGTTAAAACACAGCTTGACTACCACCACAGAAAGGAGAACCTCAAACTCAAGACCCTGGAGCACATGGAGCTTGCACTGGGTAGGAAGAGCCCATCCCAACTGTGCACTGCCACACGAAGGTGTCTTGTCCCAGCAGGGCTGCCCTGAGCTGGAGGTGGAAGGACCCTTCCCTGCTAAGCAGTACCTGTGGGATATGGGGCACTTCTTTCCAGGACAGCTCTGAACCTTGACCCAAGAAGGGGTTGCCTTACAAGGATTATCTCGAATTACATGTGTCAGGATAATGAGAGCTAAATGTATCATCTGCGCAGGTTTTCCATTAGCTACTCAATCTGCTCATCTCACCACTGACCTCTCTCTCACGCAGCTCCAAGGCTTCAAGCTCCTGCTCTGAAAGCTTTGATCTCCTGTAGATATCCATGTTTTGCTGCAACAAGAGACTTGCATTAACATGAAATGCATGACAGCTATTTTTACGTAAGCAGCTGACTTCTGGGAGAGAACAATCCCCCTGCAACTATTTTTGCTTTAAGAGGAACCATTTTCCAAACCGCAATGTGCATCATGGCTTTGGTTTACATACCAAGTTATGGCAACCAAGTACCTCCCAGACAGCACAGATCAACTACCTTGTGCAAGTCAGACAACTGCTGGTGCCGAATGAGAGCATCTTTGTTTGGGAACTGCCTTCTACACAGCAGACAGGCCATCTTCTTCCAGTCAGTTAGCTTCTCTTCTTCATTCTCCATTCTTTCCAGCAAGTCCTCATCATTATCACTGTCACCACTGTAGGCAGCCACAAGGCCACGCTGTAAAGGAAAGGGTAATGTTGAGTGCAAGTGTCCCACAGTTTGGAGAGCCCAGAAAGGGAACACAAGAGGCTGTAGATACATGTTGCACAGGATGGGGCAGCACTCTCTCATTACTAAGGATGAAATGCAACTCAGAAGAACCACATACCACCGTGGTGCAAGAGTTAGCTCCCACCAGCCAAACAATAATTTAAGCACAGTGTTTCTAGAAGCCTCAAAACCTCAACTGAGCTCTTGAGGCTAGAAGAAATTGCAGCTTTTTTATCAGCGCATCTCTGTCACCCTATGTCACCAACATACTGCACTTGCACTGGACCACTGTAACCTTCACCACCATCTTCTACAGATGATGCTGTGGAAATTCAGGTTGTTAAGGCGGTATCTGCTTGACTTCCTGTAAAGTGCTTTACCAATAACCTTCGGGAATACCTCTGCCAGGTATCTCACACTCACCTTCAGCGGATTTTCATCATCTCCATTTTTCAACACCTCTGGCAAGATCTGCTGCCTCTCAGACAGAGCTCCCTGGAGGAGACAAGAATGCCATGAACGCTGAGCACTCTGCCACCCCACACCCCCTGCACACCTCTGCCAGCACCTTCACCTTTTTCTCAAAGAGGGCAAAGCCTGCATCTGCAGCTGCTGACTCCTTCCTCTCCTCCTCCCTGGTGCTCAGTGGCTGGAAGCTGTTCTTGAAGTTTTCTTTCTGCTTGTTCAAACTCTTTGCCCAGCGCTCCATGTCTTTAGCAATCTGAAATGCAGAGTGGTTTGCTCAGACAGCTCCTCTCACAGCTATCAATCTCTTATGACAGAGATTCAATCTTGCATACAGATTCCAGAACAAGTCAACCCACTACCTTTTATTTTTAAATCACAGGACACTGCATGCAGTGCAGCTGCTTTCCCTGTATACAGCATTCAAAGATAACGCAGCTTGCTTGGTTTACTGCAGGAACCCTTCTTATCAATCTAATCCTCTAAGTGACGGCTCAGTTATACTCCCACTGCTCCTGGCATGATTTCATATGCATTCCTCCTATGCAGAGCTTATTTCTGCACTGAAGCCTTGCTGACTCCTCCTCTCCTCAGCCCTCTGCAATGCCTGCAAATTGCAGGCACGTACCCCACCAAATAACCTAGCATTTCCTTTGTCATGGAAAAGGAGAACTATTATCCCACAGAAAACTTTAGCCCAGTTACAATCCCATCTTGTCTTTTACCTGTTGTGCTGTTTTACTTTTAGGCTTCTCTTTCTTTTCCTTCACTTCTTTGGTAGTGGTTGTGGTAGCTGTTTGTTGGTATGTGATACCTTCTGCAGCAGGCATATAGGTCTCCTTTTCGCCATCCCAGTAAAGGTACTGCTGAGTTAAGGCATTGTAGTAATACTGCCAGAGGAAGAGACAGTTACACAGTTAAACACCTCATCCAAGCATCCAAGGGAGAACACAAGCAAGCTAATTCACACTACCACATCAAATGGGAAGGTGTTCTGGAGTCCAAATGAATTTCGCAAACTCCATAACAGAGACAACAGGCATGAAGTGGCTGAGGCCTCTGTCCCCTAACATATGCATTCTGCCCAACAGCACTATGGAGAAGTTTTTGGCCCTCCCAAGAGACAACCCACCAGAGCCCAGAGCTGGATGCACTCTGCAATGGAAGAGCTCAATTGCAGTGTCTGTGATAACAGCTGATCCTGTATGAGCTAAACTGGGAAGAAAGTTAAGGAGAAAAATTGAAGACTGCACTAGAAGGAATTCAAGTCCCAGCTCCATGCACACTGGTGAGTTATCTGCTACATATAGATTTTGTGCACCTCAAAAGTGAATTTCACTTGTATGCTGAGAGACAGGAAACTAATGGACCTTAACAGTTAAGACAAATGGGAAGAAACTGTGTTTACCTGGGAATTAGGATCATAGTAGAGCCCTGTTACAGGATCATAATAATATCCTGAAGATTCATCATACTGGTAGGTGGAAGTATCAGGGACAGCTGTAAAAAAAATAAAGTGTGGGACATGGTTGTTCCAGTCAAAATCAGACAGTATTTTTCCACATTTCAGGTACAATTCTGAGACTATGACAGCAGCCATGTCCGTAAAAGGCTCTTCATCACCCATGCAGAACGCACTCTCCAGGGACAGCTCCACCATTGGAGCACCCAGCCAAAGCCAGGTCTCTCTCTCACTACACAGTGACAGATACCTGTACCCTTCTCCCAGGAGTAACTGCTGCTTACCATACTTGGTTCCAGGGACTACTCCAGTCGGGGGAGCTGTTTGTGCCTGAGTGCTAGTGGTGGGTGGTGCTGATTGTGTCTGGAAAAAACAAAACCAGGAAATCTCAACTAGAAAAATCTACCACAGAGGCACGAGAAAACAAGGACAGTGAGCCAAGCCCAAGCCCACACCACGCATACAACAGCTCTTGCCTCTTCACCAGCACTCACCTTTAACAAAGAACAAAACCATCACAGAAACAAAACGACAAGTGACTTAAGACCACAAGCACTGTGACTAACCCATGAAGCTTTGCTGTACAACCCACTTGAAAGAGCAAAGGCCACAGCTAAGCCAGATATCCCACATAACCCTGGCATGGAAAGCAAGGAGTAAACAGCACTGTAATTACCGGAGAGTCAGGTGAGTTTGCCTGTTGATTGTACAACTGAGGACTCTGGGACACAACTGCAGCTGTGGTGGTAGTGATCGGAGCTCCTGCCAACAGAGAGCAACAGTGGGTAAGACAACTAATTTGTAAAACATTGCACTTCATCCTAGAGCTAGAATTCTTTTGTTTACAGTTTCAGCTCCTAATTCCAGCTCCAGCAGCCAAACAAGGCAATAAACATTCAAAAGGAGACAGATATACAGTGGGTATTTTCTACCCAGACAAAGGTTTCATTTTCAGGAGGAAATATGCTGCTTCCAAAGTCAGTGATTCCTGGCCTCTGACAGCTACCAGAACTGAAGACTTGTCTAGAGCTGCTTACACAGTTCTCATGAGTTCAAGGTTTTTGTCACTAGTCTGAAACAGATCTGTAACAGTTCTCTAGTAACATGTGCTCATTCAGACATCCTGAGAGCAAAACAAGCCAAGTCTCCCTTTACACAGTAAAGTTATAGAAAGGCTAAGGTAAAATACCACTATTGCAAAATTATCCTTACAAACAGTATCTCCCACACGCTGGAAGTACTACCTGATATGGTAGCTGTGTCTGAGTCCAACACTCCTCCTTGATTTTGGTAATACTGCTGATAATCTTGGGAGTACTGCAGTGGGAAATGAGTGACAATGCAAGATGAGCAGATAGCCGAATTACAACAACCTATGGGTTGGTTAAAGAACAACTGCCACTACTAACCTGAGCGTACTGTGTGTAGCCCTCCTGTCCTGACTGGAGGTAGCTGTAGTCAAGGGTGTTGCCTTCTCCAGTCTGTGGCTGAAATTCAAGCAGGTAGTTTTTGTCAGAGACAGGAAAGTTACTGCATTTAAGTATTTTAACACTCCTTAGAATCCAGCCTAACTATCAGAAGCAGATGTGTCAAAGCAGCTTTGGTCAGTTCAACCAAGCAAGTGGCCAGCAGTGAAATGATAAGCTCTATGTTTTCATTTTCAGGAAAGCAAGACTGTAAGGAACAGCCTCCAAGTCCTACCTGTGTGGAAGACCACTGAGCCGCAGCAATGGCTGTGCTTGCCACTGAGAAGGCGCTGACTCTGTTACCATCTGGGAGCAGCAGGTCTCTGTAAGCACAAAAAACCACCCATTTGAGTAAATACTGCTTTTTCCTGAAGTGTCTCCCTGTGCAAGCAAGTGCAGTCTGCCCTTACATGTTGATTTCTTGGCAGTTATAAAACATTCTGATTGTAATGACTGAGCCAAAGCATTGTCTGGCAAGTAAAGGGATTCAGGTTCATTGTTGTACAGTCAGTAACAAGTCACTGGGTCTCCAAGGAAACAAGTGTGCTGTGTACACAAGCAGTTACGATCTTATCTTCACAGAATTGGAAACAGGGGTGGTAGGAAACGCTCCTTTCTGTGTCCTCATGCGCAGTGAGAAGCAGGACACGTACAACACAAGGCACTTACGGGAAGCAAAGCTTTGGAGTGACAGTAATCTCAAGAAATGCCTGGGTGTACTCCAACATAAACAGAAGAAGGGATAAAAAAAATAATCAAATATCACAACTCACTTTCTGGCACTTTTTGCAAAATCAACACCAATCGTTTTGCCATCAATTTTTAACGGAGGCTGAAGGCTTTGTAAAATCTGCAGCAGTTGAGAAGCATCCTATAAAGAGAAATACTCATTACTATGAACAGCATGTTACTGTGGATTCACAGTTCCCAGATCTCAGCCTTTTCACACACAGCTAAAGCTGTAAGAACACCTCTATCTCCTCATACTATACATATGTAGAAAAGCTCAATGGTACTGATCACAGCCCATGTGCAAAATAGTGTGCATTTCACTGGGTTGCAGAATACTAAACATGTTCTGAAGTAAAAAGCAGATGTTTGCCCCAAATCACTCCAAAAGGGAGGCCAGCAGAGACTGAGGTCAAGCACTTGTTTTCATCCAAACTGTTCCCCTCTTCCTGGAGCAGGTCCAAACAGATCATGCAGCTGATCAAGTTTAGTATATAGCTAATGCTATATACTATATCATTTACATTGGAAAAGACCTTCGAGTCCAAGTGTAAACCTGATACTACCAAGTCCACCATTAAACCATGTCCACAGGTGCCACATCCACCCATCTTTTAAATACCTGCAGGAAAAGAGATTCTACCACCCTTCAGGGACCCCATGCCAGTACCTGACCTCCTTCAGTTATGTTTTCCTTGTACCTCACTGCAACTTCTCATGTTTTGGTTTATGGCTGTTGCCTACTGTCCAATCCCTGTGTACCCTCAAGACTAAGTCTCTGCTGTCCCTATACCCCCCCACTGCTGCAGAGCAAGAAGATCCCTCTCCTTCCCACCCCCAGGTGGAAGGGGCCCAATTCCATGCACCTTCTCCCACACCATACGCCCCAGACCTTGAAATGAAATATGATCACAGACCATTATTTTTGTGATCCAAGCATGAAGCTAGCCTTCACTCCAGAATAGCACTCTGCTACAAAAATAGCTTTCCCATGTGCTCACAACATCCTACCACTTTCTTTCCAAACTGCAGAGTTAATGATGAAAGGCTCTGACACACCCTCAGTGAACTGGGGTGGTCCTTCAGAAAGCAAAAAGGCTCTAAATGCTTCAGCTACACAAATGCCTTAACAAGCTGTTCCTCTCCAGTGCATCAGTGAAGCCCCTCACCATGGCAGAAGACAGCTGCACAAACGCAAAGCCTCTATTTTGCTGGGTCTGCTTGTCCTTGATAAGACGAATATTATTGACTGCCAGAGATGCATATGGAGACAAGGCAGTCATGATGGATTCCACTACTGTGTGAGGAGCAATGTTTCGGAGAATGATGGCTGAGGAGAAAAGAAAGTATGACATTAGCTGTGCACGTAATGACTTTCCAGAGTACCTCAGCAGGCAGTCTGAGGTACAGGAAGGATTTTAGCACCCACATTCACATTTTACATTAAATCAAAGATAACTTACTATCACAGTAATAATCCACAGACTGAACGGCTTCTGCTGCTCCAGGTGGTACCTCCTGTTCTGAATCTTCGTAAGAAGAGGAGAACATGTTAGTTACGATATGGCTAATTCACTCAAGCTCAGCATTTCACAAGCCAGCCTAGGACCTCCAGCGAACTTTGTTCTCCCTAAAAAGGACAGGAAGTTTCCCACAAAAATCAAACCCAGCCAAAGAGATCAATGTAACATACCAAATTTGTCCGCTCCACAGCGGAAGCATTTTAGCCTCCTTCTGAAGTTGTAAAGGCAGCACTATGAGAAACAAGAGGAACCCAGTAAGAACTCAGATCATTTGCAACAATGGCAGCATCTGCTGTACAGTAACAAAAACTAGACAGTCACACAAAGTAACATCACAAAGCTGAACCCACCAGAATAACAGAGAACAGCACAAGCCACCCCTGTCCATACCACAGCTGCTTTTTAAACGTCCCAGCTACCTCTTCCCTGGTCCTCCTGAATTAGTTGGGTAATTATGTGGTCTTCAATTTACAATCCCAGGCATACACAACTACTTTAAAAAGCACAGCTGGAAAACAAGTTTTCTTTATGGACAGGAAGTAAAGACTGACCGAACAGCCTGGTCTTCATCTTACTGCATCAACGCCAGTTGAGGAGGTCAAACAAGGAGTATGGAGCAGTATGTGACCATTCATCACCTAATTACTTCATGTTCTAGTGCAGCTCACTGCCCATGCCTGTCTTCTGGGGCAACACCCAACCGCTTGCCACCAGAACTACCGAATTTTTACACTCCTGTGTCTTACTATTCCTACAATGTCATCCAGACCAGCAGCACGACCGGGTTCGAATCACGATCACTTTGCTAAAGCCACTGCGCTGGTGAAGAGCACTGAAGCCAAGATAAATCGACCACTGTACCTTGTTGCAAAGCCAGTCCTCAAATTTAGGCCTAGGGTTGCTGTAGTGCATCGCAATCTGCTTCCCTTGAATCACCAGCTTTTTCTGCAAAAAAAGTGGTTTCAATTATTCCTGTCTCAAGGCATGCATGTTCATTTTCCCATGGCAGAGCACCCTTCGGAGGAATCAGTGCTTCTGAATTAAA